>NW_027100732.1:653277-798277 GCF_040412425.1 Macrobrachium rosenbergii
GGCTGAAATCAGGTTGAAATCATATTTAAAAATCAGGTTGAAATCATGTTGAAATCATATTTAAAAATCAGGTTGGAATCATATTTAAAAATCAGGTTGAAATCAGGTTGAAATCATATTTAAGATCAGGTTGAAATCAGGTTGAAATCAGATTGGATTCAGATAGAATTCAGGTTGAAATCATGTTTAAAATATAGGTTGAAATCATGTTTAAAAATCAGGTTGAAATCATATTTAAAAATCAGGTTGAAATCAGGTTGAAATCATTTTTAAAATCAGATTGAAATCAGGTTGTTTCAGGTTGAATTCAAGTTGAAATCAAGTTGAAATCAGTTTGAAATCAGGTTGAATTCAGGTTGAAATCATATTTAAATATAAGGTGGACCTCGAGTTGAAATCATATCTAAAAATCAGGTTGAAATCAGGGTGAATTCAGGTTGAAATCAAGTTGAAATCAGTTTGAAATCAGGTTGAATTCAGGTTGAAATCGTGTTTCAATATAAGTTAAAATCAGGTTGAAATCATACTTAAAAGTCAGGTTGAAATCGGGTTGAAATCGTAATTAAAAATCAGTTTGAAATCAGGTTGGATTCAGGTTGAATTCAGGTCAGAAATTCAGGGTTGAATTTCTGGTTTAAATCAGGTCAGAAATTCAGGTTGAAATCAGGTCAGAAATTCAGGTTGAAATCAGGTTGAATTCAGGGTAGAACTTCTGGTTGGAATCAGGTCAGAAATTCAGGTTGAAATCAGATCCGAAATTCAGGAGGCAATCAGGTTGAATTCGGGTTAGAACTTCAGGTTGGAATCAGGCCAGATATTCAGGTTGAAACCATGTTTAAAAATCAGGTTGAAATCAGGTTGAAATCGTGTTTAAAATCAGGTTGAAATCGTGTTTAAAATCAGGTTGAAATGAGGTTGAATTCAGGTTTGAACTTCAGCGTGAAATCAGGTCAGAAATTCGGGTTGAAATCAGGTCAGAAATTCAGGTTGAAATCATGTTTAAAAATCAGGTTGAAATCAGGTTTAATATAAATAGATATATGATTCAACCTGAATTAAACTTATATATTATTATTATTATTATTATTATTATATTTAAATAGAGAGAGAGAGAGAGAGAGAGAGAGAGAGAGAGAGAGAGAGAGAGAGAAATATATATATATATACAATAATAATATGACAGGAAACGGTTACCTTGAATGAGAGAGAAAGAGAGATATATAAATATATATTGCTAATTAAGAGAGAGAGAGAGAGAGAGAGAGAGAGAGAGAGAGAGAGAGAGAGAGAGAGAGATTATCATTCTTCTGCTGGGCGGGGCAGAAGGAACTTAGAAAATGCCGAGTCACGGTGATAACTGTTAAAGGACTTCCCCTCTCTCTCTCTCTCTCTCTCTCTCTCTCTCTCTCTCTCTCTCTCTCTCTCTCTCTCTCTCGATTTCTTTATCATTGAACAAATGAGGAAATTAAGATGAGGTAGATTCAATTTAGAATTGAATAATTACGAAGATCGGAAAATCATTCTCTCTCTCTCTCTCTCTCTCTCTCTTTAATTAGTAATATATATTTCTCTCTCTCTCTCTCTCTCTCTCTCTCTCTCTCTCTCTCTCTCTCTCTCTCTCTCTCTCGATTCTCGATTTTGTGATATAATAAAACAATTTTTATATTTTTCAAATGTGATTGAAAACTCAATCTCTCTCCTCTCTCTCTCTCTCTCTCTCTCTCTCTCTCTCTCTCTCTCTCTCTCCCTCTTTTTCTCCCTCTCTCTCTCCTCTCTCTCTCTCTCTCTCTCTCTCTCTCTCTCCCCTAGTGAAATATGACAGGTAAAACCTTGAGCCAAAAATCCTTTCACGTTCCAGGAAAATTATATCAACGACTTCAAGACACGAAAAAAAAAATATTAAAAAAAAATTATAAATAAAATATTTGTAACAATCGGATCGACCTCGCGAGCAGTTATCCCGAACCCCCAATGGTTGCTCGTCATTTGCCACATCAGAAACATTAAAGATCGCGACGGAGGTGCAGTAAAATGAGGGGTTTTTGTGGAGGAAAGAGAGAGAGAGAGAGATTTTTCTACCTGATTTTTGTTGTTGTTCGAGATGGCCTTTTTGGGGTTATGATGACGTCATCGTGTGACGTCACGCGGGAGAAGTTGATTTTGGGGGTGGGGGTGGGGGGTTCAGGGCTAATCTTCTCTGTCCACTAAAGTTCAATTAGAACCATCAAAGGTTCAATTGGAACCTATAATAATAATAATAATAATAATAATAATAATAATAATAATAATGATAATAATAATAATAATAATAATAATAATTCACCACAGCACTGCACAGCAACTGGTCACAGCAAAACAGCATTTTGATTCCATTGTCAAAATAATGGTTAAATAAATTTTTGCATTTTATCTTTATTCTTAAATCAGTAGATAAATAGATATATCTATAGATAAACAGATAGATTTATAGATAAATAGATTTGTATTTTATTATTTTTTATTTCTCTGTTTACTGAAGATATTAAATCACTTTCCCTTATAGGGAATTTGAATCTGAAATAAGTAGATAAATAGATATATTTATAGATAAATAGATATATCTGTAGATAAATAGATATATTTATAGATAAACAGATATATTTATAGATAAAAATATGGTCCAATGATTATTTTCACATTTTAATAAATTTTTTATTTTATTTTTTTATAATTACATTATTTTATAGAGAATTTGAATCTTTAATAAGTAGATAAATAGATATATCTAGAGATGAATAGATATATTTATAGATAAACAGATACATTTATAGATGATAATATAGTCCAGTGATTATTTTCCAATTTTAATAAATTTTTTATTTAATTTTTCATAATAATTTGACTCTTAAATACGTTGATAAATTAGATATATTTATAGATAAATAGATATATCTATAGATAAATAGGTATACTTATAGATAAATAGATAGATTTATAGATAAATAGATAGATTTATAGATAAAAATATAGTCCGGTGATTATTTTCCAATTTTAATCAATTTTTATTTTATTTTTATAATTAAACCACTTTCTTGTATAGGGAATTTGAATCTGTAACAAGTAGATAAATAGATAAATCTATAGATAAATAGATAGATTTATAGACAAATACATAGATTTATAGATGATAAAAACACGGCCCAATTCTCTATTTTATTTTCTATAATTCAAACATTCTGGTATAGGGAATTTGATTCCTAGATAAATACATAAATAGACAGATCTATAGATAAATAGATATATTCATAGATACATCTATAGATAAATAGATAGATTTATAGATAAAAATATGGTCCTATCAATTTGTTTATTTTATTTTTATTTTTCAAAATTTATTTCATCTTTTCCCTTGTAGGGAATTTGACTCTGAAATAAGTAGATAAATAGATATATCTATAGATAAATAGACATATTTATAGATAAATAGATGTATTTATAGATAAATAGAGATATTTATAGATGAACAGATAGATTTATAGACAAAATAGACTATAATTACCGTAGAAATTAAGATAGAAATGGAAATATCAGGAGCCGTTACAAAGACGACGCCATTAAAACCTAACGGACGGAATGAATCACGAGTAATGTGTCAAACATTTTCGCCAATTTAACCCATAAAAAATGCTTTTAGAGTTAATTTCATAGAACAATAATGTAATTAACATATTAATTATTAATAATTATTGTTTAATAATCATATTTAACAAGTTAAATATGCAAATTTATCCACTTTTCGATCCCCAAATCCGAGAAACACCACAAATTCTCGTATGTTTACGTCCTCGTGGCCTGGGAAGATGTCGCATATTTCGGCTGGAAATTCGACCTGACCCCATTTTAGGTATATTTCGGCCCCCCCGCCCTCTGGAATCTATCGGGAATCGATGGGAATTACTGGAATGAATTTATTTGACCTATTTTTATAGGATTTTCGTGTCTATAAGGTTGTTTTATAGGGTTTTATAGGTGGGATTACTGGGGCTTGTCAGGTGTCTCAGATCGGATTTAATTAATATATATTAATATATTTAATTTTATTTACATAATTTATTCTATTTTTCGTCTATAAAATTAATATTTATAATTTTCTCGCCGTTGTCGGCTTTCCTATAGGCTCCTATAAACCTATTTAACCCTTATGTGACGTTACATAGGCTAGATGACTTATAGGGGCGAGGGTGGGTCGTTTTTTGGGGGGGGCGGGTCCCCCCGGGCAGGTCAGGGCACGTCGCCGTAAGTTAGGTTAGGTGGGTCAGGCCTGGTCAGGGCAGGAAATGGCATTATAGGGAAGATTATGTCCCTTTTAGGGGGGTCTCTGCCCCCCCCCAGGCTAGGTCAGGACACGTCGCCCTAAGCGAGGTTAGGTAGGTCAGACCTGGTCAGGTCAGGACATAGCATAATAGGGAAGATTATATCCCTTTTGGGGGGTCTCCGCCCCCCCCCCCCGGGCCAGGTCAGGGCACGTCGCCCTAAATTAGGTCAGGCGGGTCAGACCTGGTCAGGGCAGGATATGGCATTATAGGGAAGATTATGTCCCTTTTAGGGGGGGGGGCTCTGCCCCCCCCCTGGCCAGGTCAGGGCACGTCGCCCTAAGCAAGGTTAGGCGGGTCAGACCTGGTCAGGTCAGGACCTGGCGTTATGGGAAAGGTTACGTCTATTTGTCCACGAGGAACCTGCCCCGGTCGACGACTGGCGGGAATCGGGTATGCGTTAGCCCCGACCCCCTAATTCTGCGTTCGCCCGCGGGGACGGAGGCGGGGGTCGCGACTTGAAGGATTAGGGGAATGGGGTACCAAGCCCTCCTTGGGCAAGGGAGCTTGGGTACGGTAGGACAGGTTAGGGTCTTTGAAATGCCTACTACATTGCCCCGCCCCCCTTTTTTTCCTAGAGTCCCCCTCTGCGGAAGGCCTCCGCGAGACCCGAAGCCTCGACTCGTCGTATAGCAATGCGGAGATACTCCGAGACTTCTAAAAGGCTTATTCCGCGTTAATCGTCACGTTCGCACTCTCACGACACTCAGAAAAGAGACTCTCATTTTTTCCGGACATTAACTTTGAGGTTAACATGTGCGAGACTCGGAACGGCAAATTTGGACGCCCTAAAGCTGGCGCCCGCACCCGGCTGATCTCTCTCGTTTGACCGCGGACGTCAGTCCGCTGAACGGCGATTCCCGGAACACGGAAATGAGGCTTATATTGATTAATGGCGCTTAGGTTAAGATTTCTATATTATTAAAATCAAAATCTAACCTGAAACCCACCGATCTTACTAATTGAAACTCTTGTTTTTCCAGCGTTCAGAAAATGAAGATACGAAACCTGACATCTTGGGCACTGCACTGCCAAGGAGTCGTGTGAAGTCGCGAGGACGATGCTGTCAGATTTGCCGTCCAGCAGAGAGGAATGGTACGGTGGTCCTGTAGTTTAGCCTGATTTGATTTTGACCGTTTCGATGTTGTATGTAAGTTTCAGAAGCCCCGTCGTTTCATCTACTGATGCCTCGGTGACGATC
Organism: Macrobrachium rosenbergii; assembly: GCF_040412425.1. Taxonomy (NCBI): domain Eukaryota; kingdom Metazoa; phylum Arthropoda; class Malacostraca; order Decapoda; family Palaemonidae; genus Macrobrachium; species Macrobrachium rosenbergii. Next base: position 658,831 of record NW_027100732.1, read on the forward strand.
GCCTGCTTGTACGTAATCGTTCGCCCTTCGTTAGATTTTTTTTTGGCATATTTTACGTCATAGTTTTGTCCTCGAGGGAAAGTGGGTCTTGAGATAGGTTAGTTTTTTATTATTTTACCCGAATGTGCTCTTTCAAGCTCTTTACAAGGTTGGTCGTCGTAAAACAATCGTGTATCGAGGTGCATTTACGCTCCTTGTCGTGTTGACTTTGCGGAAGTTCAAGCGAAGTTACAATGCATTACTTAGCCTAATACTATTTCCCTTGCATTTCTATCTATTTATCAATTTATTCATTTATTTTTTTCCTTTTTTTAATAAGTGGGATATCTTCTTTATGTATTTCACTTTACTTCCTGTTAGTTCTTCCTAATGAACACCTTAATATTCTTTGGAAGCTCGAATTTCAAGTCAGCGGCCCCTTTTGGTAGGCTTGGTCCATATGAATAGGTTTCATCTACTGAGTAATAATATTAATAATAACACCAGGGTTATAACTATCTGATAATACAGTAATATTCATTAATAGTTATCATTTCATGCCATTACAATATGCAGTTTCTATCACGCCGACTCACGCTTCGCAAAATCGTCCGCTCATGCCGTGATTTTTCCCCCCAGATATGTACCAAGAGGATGACAGGATTGTCCTTGGATGATGAGTGACAATGAAATTGAGGAGGAAATTCTGGAGGACATTGAAGAACCCGAACTGAGCTTCTCGGAATCGCTGATCGACTCGTTGCCCTGCCTGAACCTCGACGAAAGTCTTCTGGGATTCGCAGAAGACCGGCCCTCCTCGCCCGTTGCGAAGGAAGTCTCCGAAGATGGGACGCCACCCGAGTCTCTTCAACCTCAGTGGGAAAATGAGAGTAGTGTTGATGAGGCCCCAGCGGAGGGCCTGCCCGAGGCCGACGGGGAGCTGGAGTCGGAAGGAAGTTTACGCGAGATTAGCAGCTCCGGCGAACCTGTAGGGCTCGCCGGAAATCCGTCCAGGCCAGGCTCTCCGGAGTTGCCCAGCGACTCGCCGGTACTTAGCAATCTCTTGGACGTGAGCTCGGAGAGTCACAACACCCACAGCCTTCACAACGACCGCTCGCTGAGCGAACTATCCGTAAGCGTACCAAAGTTAGCCGTAGTTTCTGTGGGTTCTGACCAGCCAGTGAGCAGTCTAGTCCGACAGTTCAGTCACAGGGACCTCGACGTGTGCAGTCCCTCGTCCAAGAGCGCGGGGTACTTCCAGTCACTTCCTCCTTGTTTAGACGAGGGCAAACATCCACCCAAGAAGCGTTCCGCGCCTTACACTTTTAGGTTCCCCCAAGAAGAGCATAGCTCGGAGGTCCTCAGAGACAAGTCTCTGAATAAAAACTGGGGGAAGGTTGCCAACTTGATCAGCCAGTTTAGCGTTGAGTCCTCCGAAGGAAAGGAGGCCTCTCCGAAGCAGTCGCTTCCGTCTTCCATCACCTCCGCCAAGGATGTCGTTCTCTCTCTGCGTAACGGAGAGAACAGCTTCGTGGCCAAATATTCCTGCAGCCTCGGCGATGAATTTGATGTAAAAGGTGACCCCACTTTGCCTGGAGTAGATTCGGGCGAAGGGGACGCAAGCTTGGGCTGTGGTCTTCCAAATGATCGAGGTTCAAAAAGTTCCACAAACGATGGTGGAAACGAGAACGAGTCCTCCACCTCACAGGTTCGCGAAGGGCCTTCGGGAGCGCAGGATTTGGAGCTTCTATGCAACATCGCTTTCCCGGGTTTGGATTGCGCAGGAGAGGATTCGAGACATCTGGGATTGCAGGACAGTGAAGTAGATGATCAAGATGCACAAAACTTTGATGTGAAGGAAATTGAAGAAGTAGAGCAGTCAATTCTGCATTCGTCAGTCAAGGCGAACTCTGACGCATCACTCCAACGAGAGAGCAAAGGACGCACCAACGTCGAGTCAGAGAATTTCCGGAAAGCAGTCCGTCGCCGACCGGACAGCCCTTACGAGACTAACGACACGAGCGAGGAACTCCTCGAGATTGACATAGGGGAGTCCGACCAGGAGATGTTTTCGGCCGACCTGTCCGATGCCAGCGAGATCATCGTAGGCTTCATCAGCAAGTCCCCCATCTCGGCCATAACGGAAAGGACCGAGGAGTCTTGCCAAGAGAACGACAAGTCGGAGGAGATTTCGGAGGAGTGCGCGGACAAGTCGGAGCACCAGCTGAAATGCATTGAGACCAAAGAACTTCAGGACCTTCGGGGCATCGGTTGCAAAGCAGCGCATGCCGGGGACGCCCAGGGAGCCCCTGGAACAGCGGGGTATTTCCCCTCGGCGTTTCTCAGCATAGAAAACGACGCCGCCTCTAGTCAGTTCACGGGCATCTCCTCCATGCACGAGGAAGAGAGCATAGTACAAAACCAGTTCTTCTCGCTGGGAACTGGCAGCGAAGCGTGTCACCCACCCTCTAGTCAGAGCTGCCAGCACAACCCGTCGAAGGCGAGGAAGCCGAACGCCAAAACGAAACTGCCGTGCAAGCCGAACTCGACCGTGAGGTCGAGTCTCCGGGCTGGTGAGAGGTGTTCGACGCCACCCCTCTCCCTCCACGGACAAGGAACAGGGCAGCACGGGCCCTTGAGGGCAGGTTTGCAGCGTGTGACGTCGAAGAGCATGCACAACCTTGCCCTAGGGGCTGGCGGGAAACCGAGAGCACCCATCCTTCAAAACAGGTCGTTCAGCCTGAGCACCGACCACTTGGAGAGGCAGAGTCCGAGAGCCAAGTCCCTCTCTCCCGGCCCCGGTTACGAGCAGAGAGGGAGGGCCGCGGGAGACGGCGGCCGCCCGCACAGCAGCATGGCCCGGAGGTGCCTGAGCGCCGTCGCTCTGAATCGCGTGGACAGTCAGGCCAGTATGAAGAGGAACCAGAGCGTCAGTCTGAACCGGCTGAACAGATCGCGCAGCTCGAGCATGACCAGCGTTAGCAGCTGCCGGCGGGCGGATTACAGCCACGTGTCGAGCAAAGTGAGGCAGTACATCAAGGACATGAAGGACAAGGACCTGAGGAACTCCACGAGGTCTCTCCCGGCAACGCCCGCCAGGAAGACCCCCAAGGAACGCCCGGAGGACAAGGAGCTCCGCAGGATAGTCCTGGAGGAGCTGCTCCTGCGAGACCTCTCTTATCTGGAGGAGGAGGAGGTCCCGGAGGCGGTGCTGAGGCTCAGGAACCAGATCCGCTCGAACCTCCTCAAAGGGGCCGGCCAGGGCAACACGAAGGTCCTCGACCAGCTGCTCCAGTTGTGGGCCATGGAGCGGAAGCTGAGGTACGCGAGCGACACAACTCTGGCGGCCCTCCAGGGCCACTACAACGACCTCAACACCCTGTACGCCGAGAAGCAGAACGAGATCGACCGCCTGCGGTTCTTCAGGGACGTCCACAGGGGCGGTCACTCCTCGGCCGGAGACAAGAGAAGGCTGTCCTCCTCATGCCACAACACACCTCCTCCAACCCCCAACAGGTCGGCCGCGCTGCCCCACCACTTTCACTTCCAGACGTCTCCGAACACCCCCACCCGCCGGCTCTCCGTCCACACGACGCCTCCCAACACCCCAAACGTCCCGTCCCTCTCGCCCTCGCTTGCGTCCCACGTCAACAAGACGTCTTCGTCCACCCCGGCGGCAGATCCGAGCGCGAGCATTGCCCTGGAGCCCAACGAATCGTCTACGTATGCAGAGGGGTCCCTGTCCGGCGGGGTTGCGCTCCCAGACGGCAGAACGAAAGGACGCAACGAAGATGTCACCCTGGAGGCTTGGATCAAGGATGCAAATGGTGTTTTGAGAAGGGTGGGTCTCTCTCTCTCTCTTTTCAGACTAAAGTTTGTCTCTTTTATTGTTTAATATTAATTTAACCGGAAGATACAACAAAATGCCTTTGTTATTATGTACTGCCTTCATTTCCCGTCCTTTTATTCATGTCATATTCATACCAATTAAGCTGTCTAACTTCTCAAACCTGCTCACACGCTATAACCTTAAGGCCCACCGTAAGGGAACCCAGTAATACCTTCGTACGCTCTGATTAAATTACTCGCAAGTAGAAACAGACACCGCCCTAATTAAAGCCGATTCTCGTCTTCCGTTTCGCAGGTGAAGGAGTTTGCCCTGCTGGAGGGCAGCTCGGCCCTACAGCAGAACGAGAGAACCCTGATCTGGAACAGCATCCTTAACCAGGTAAGTCTCCGTAGGTCCCTGACTGCAACGTCTCCGATTTCTCTAACTGTACCTCCGTACGTATTCTTTCTTCAACCTGACCTTTCCAACCTCTCTCAAAATTGTTTCCTAGCGCGACTGCGAGGTTTCCCTCCCGTTGCACCTATCAGACCTTCTTGCTTTTAGTTTCCCGTTCAGCGGTGAATGACCTTGTAGGTCCCAGTGCGTGGCCATTGGCCAAAAATTCTGTATTCTGTTCTTAACCAGGTAAGTGGACGCCAAAGGTGGTTCTCGTGCGCTGTTTGGTAGTCGCCCGAATCTTGGTGAAGTAGTTCTTGGAAACAAGATTGTTAGAACCCCAGGTTTTCAAAGACTGCCCAGGGATTGGCTTTTTAGAACCCCAGTCTTTCAAAAATGGTCTCATATTGGCTTGTTAGAACCCCAGTTTTTCAAAATGGTCTGATATTGGCTTGTTAGAACCCACAGTTTTTCAAAAATGGTCTCACATTGCCTTGCTAGAACCCCAATTTTTCAAAAACTGCTCAGAGATTGTGTTCTTAGAACCCAGTTTTGCAAAAATGGTCTAATATTGGCTGTATAGAACCAGTTTTTAATGTATAAGTTATTCTCTTTACAGACTTTAGATTGTTCCTTACACTATTTTAACCTTTCAGATTATTTTGGGGCCAACGCAGTAGTCTGGTCCATTTATTACATGAAAGTAATACCTCCCGAATAATGATAATTTCATTTCCCTTTCCAGTATTGGCGTCTCTCCTCCCAGTTCCCTATGCTGTCGCTTTTGCCCGGCTCCCAGCAGTCTGGAGCCCTAGTCCAGAACCTTGGACAGGCCATATCGGGGACTGCATCCAGGTTCCAGCTGGAGATCGTGCCGTCGAAGGACACGAACCATTCGGGTCACGAGGCCGACGAAGGCGCCGGATCGAGCAGTAGCGAGGTGTTGGACGCAAAGAGCTTTGGAGGGGCTCCGACGTCGGACTGCAAGGCTGCGGAGCGGACGGAGAAGTCGGGAGGGGGCGTACGCATCCAGAATGGGACGGGCGACGGCGGCGCGGAAGGCCGTGACCTGCGGGACGGGCAGAGGAATTCCCAATCGGTTGGGGCAGTGAGCAGCGGCGTCGGAACAGGAGGTCCTCTCTCCGCGTTGCAGAGTGTGAACGGGAAGAAATGCGTCCAGGGCGATTATTTAATGGAAGACGAAGAAGGAGAAGGAGGAGGGAGAGATTGTCAATCCTCTGAGGATGGAACCAGGGAGAAGGAAGAGCGCTCGGCCGTTGCGCAGAAGCAAGACGACGGGGAAGAGGAGGAACCAGCCTTAGGAAGCAACCGGCCAACGAACGCTGGGCTCGAAAATGACGACGGGGTTGATGACGACAAGGACAAGGATCGAGGTCAGAGCCCTGCGCCGAGTCCGACCCCATCTCACGAATCGATGAAAACCGTGGGACCCCTGGAGAAGGTAGTCGCCTTTTTCAAGCTTATCATTACCACAGCAATTCACTAGAGTAGCCAGAGTCAGTCAGGATGAGAAATATCATTGTGTGAATCAAATAGTCTGGGATGGCTTAGACCTGGAGTGAGAATGGGAGATTAAGCATTTTGTCAGGGTAGTCAAAGGTATGTAGGCAGGGACTGTCACTGTCGTTCAGTAGACTTGAAAAAATTCGTCAGAAATACTTTGTGCTTGTTGCAATGTCCACGTGACTTGCGTAGCTTGTCCTATGAAGGTCCAGTTAAAGAAAATTGTTTTATTGGAAGAAATTACTGCCCTGTATATAGTAATAAAGAGGTTGAACAGCTAAGCCCCTGTTATCGACATTTGTCATTTACTCCCTTCCTTTTGCAGGTCACAATGTGGCAGGAGTCTCTCATAGGGTCCATCGTGCCGCACGGGTCGTACCACTCTTCCTCCAACCTGAGTCCTGCCGCGTCCCTGCTGTCCCTGGGGTCCAGCCAGCCCTTCGAGGCCGAGAACGTGGGTGGACACCTGGCGGATCTGGACCTCAAAAGTTTCCACCCCCTGCACAACAGCACAGCCCTCGGCCACAGCGTCGAGAAGCGGCTTTGCGAAGACGACGGCCTTCCTCTCCCGCTGATGGACGCGGAGAGAGAATTGGGCAGCGGGCAACTCTGCGACGGGATGGGCAGTGCCCTGAGCAAGTCCGACTTGCCCCAAAGCCCGTGGAAAGGTGGCGGCGCCACCACCGCCGCCGCCAACCACCTGGCGCTCGGAAGGGCGGCGGCCAAAGCGCGTGACTTGGACAGCGGCTGCCCCGGGTCGGAGAGAAGCACCAAAGTCAGTCAGATCGCGAGTCTCGAGATACTGGAGCCCATGGAGGTCTTGAACCTTCAAGTTGAAGAGGACGGATCGAAAGGGGTGGAGCTGAATGACGGGGCTCGGGGCGAGATGGCGTGTCACGGGGGCTCGCCAGTGGGCCGGGCGAACCGGGGTTGCTCTGACGAGAACGAGAAGAACGAGGAGGACGTACGATTCCAGAGAGCCAGCGGAGTCCGAGAAGCGAAGAGAGGCTTTCCCGCCAGCGACGAGAAGGCAGACGGTCGCGGCAAGGAGAATTCCAGTCCCCGGGTGGGCAAGAGAGAGAATACAGTCCCTGAAAGCCACGACAAGGAATCGTCATCTCACACCGACAAGAGAGAAGACCTCAGATTAGTTTCCCCAAGAGAGGAAGAACCAGCAGAGGAAAACGGCAGCTCCAGGAGAGACAAGCACAAGTACAAACGTCCACCGGAAAGAGGGACGTCTTCAGATCGGAGGAGACCTCACGACAGCAAGAGGGCAGCTGCGTCCTCCCGAGGGGAGAAGACCAGGCAGCCTGGCCTGCGCAGGTACGACGCCAAGTACACGAGCGGCCACCCGTCTTCCAGCTCCTCGGAAAGGTCGGCCGGAAGTTCCCGGAGCGCCTCCTCGGCCGAAATCCACAACAACATCTCGAGGCTGAAGCGCGACCTGAACTTCCTGAAGTCCCAGATGATGAATTTGACGAGCGAAGTTTTCCACGAGAAGAGGAGGAGTTCCTTGTCGGGGAGAAACGGCAGCGAAGCGAAGGCCGGTTCGACCAAGCCGGTGAGGACTAACGTTGGCGTGTCTCCTGTTTGTGTCGTTGGCCCGCGCGGTGACGATGTGATTCCCAGACTCCGGTGCCCCGGCTCCTCGGGGCATTCCAGCGACGTCGAGACAGCCTCGTCGCGGCACTCCTGTGGAAAGGGTCGCTCGAGAAACCCGGCCGCCAAGAAGAATGCCGCCGTTCGGGCGGTGGCCCCGTCGCCGAGGACTGAAGGGGATGCCACGGACGACAGCCTGGTCTGCAAGCAGACGCCGATACGCGACCTGAAGCCACCGCACCACCGAAGGAGTGCCACGTATAGCATGGGAGAGCAACTCTCCCCTTCTAAAGCTAACAGGTCTTCCTCTCACAGGTCTAAAAAGAGTAAGAGAAACGGCACGCCGGATTTAACGAGCCCAGGAGACCACGGATCCTCCGGCAGGAGTTGGCAGAAATGCCACTGTCCTGGGGACGTAAGGAGCGCAGCCTTTCCGGCACGCCTGCCTTTCGCCGAGAAAGTCAACAATGTCCTCGTGCAGGTCGGAGGAGAGGCTGCCGACGGCCGCTGGGACCAGACGGACAGGCTCGCCGGCGACGGACGGCTTCGCGTAGGCTCCCCCCATGACGGGCTTCGCAGGAGGGGCCGTTCAGCCTCGCCCATCATATTTATCCAGAACTACAAGTACGTTGGAAGTTTGCCTTTTGATTTAACGGATTGCCGAGGATTAGACAAAGACCTTGTTGATATTACCATTATTATTATTTCTTCCTGTGGGGGGGAATGGCGCCATGCACCGCGTGCGTTGCGCCGCACACGTTACGTCGACTCCACTTTTTAGCCTTTCAATTCCGTTCCTGCCTCCAAACTCCCATCTTCCTGTCTAATCTCTCTCGTTATCATCTCTCATTGCAACTTTGGTGTTTTCTCTCACTTCCACCTTTAGATCCTTGTAGTATTCAAGTGTTCTCTCAACAGATTATCAAGTTCCTGGCACTTAGATTTAAGCATTCAAGCGACAAAGCGCTCTCTCAAGAAAGTGTCAACTTCCCGGAATGTAGATTTAAGTAATAAAGTGATAAGGTGTCACCCAAAACGCCTCGGTGTCACGTCCCTCGCTAACGCGAACTCTTCGCATTTCAGTTACGGCAGGAGCGACGACAGGGCCCCCCAGCAGCCGCCTGCGGCAGGAGACCGGCATCGGAAAGGCAGGTCGGAAAGGGCCCTCTGCCGCAAGCATCATCGAAGTGTGAGACTTTTGGATTTCTCTTGATTTTTTTAATTATTATTATTATTATTATTATTATTACATTATTATTCAGATGATGAAACCACAGGGGCCGTTGACTTGAAGTTCTTTAAGCTTCCAAAGACTACTAAGGTGTTCATCAGGAAGATTTAAGAATAAGCAAAAGAAAAATATAGAAAAAAGAGATCTCACTTATTAAAAAATTAAAAAATAGATTAATAAATAGATAGAAATGTATTTAAACGCAAGGCGAATGGTATTAGTCTCGGGGAAACTTATACTCTCCTTAAAAATGGTGGTTCGTAAATCTGAAGTCCATTGAATTCATGTCAGGCGTAGTAAGGATCTTTCGTGTTCCCCCATTCCATGATTTCCTGGGCCTTCTTCATCCTAACCTGACATTCTCAAAATGAGGTCTTGAAAAAAGACGTATCATGTCCTGAGCTGGTGGAAATTCAGGCAGATATTTTAGCCTAAATTCAGTATGTTGTTTTATCATTCCATTTTTGTTGTTTCAAAGTTTCGAAAACATTACAATAAAGTGCGAGTATTAGGCTTCGAAATGATGCCACAACAGCTTCACAGTGCAAAATATGAGCTTAAATTGTAGTGTCCAAAGGCCTGTACGTAGACCGAAAGGCCATTTGTGTCGTATAAGCGACTCTCAGTTGAATTATTCTCATTCTTCTTTGTCCGTTCATATTAAATCCATCCATACTTGTCTGTCCATCTCCTCTTAAATCCTTGATTCCAGTTTTAGAATATCAACAGCCTCGCTCTTTTCTCTCGCAGGGGAGCTCCCAGAGCCTCATGGAGTCCCTCGACGAGGCGACGTCGCTGGCGGAGAGACTGCGCCTCCGCTCCCAGAGCATGCTAGCCCAGCTCCACCTCACGTCCGCGCTGACGAGCCGTCACTTGTCCGGACTGGAGTGAGTTCGTCTGCCTCCTGAGCCTGCGACGTCCGTCTGCCGTGCCTTCCTCGCTGCCGGTCGATTTGATTTTGTAACGACTGTAACTTTACAGTTCAAAGGGTGTGATATATCGGAATTACAGGTTTGGAAGTGGACACTCGGTCGCCTAGAACTTAGACCTGGCCAGCCGTTAGGTCACGGAGACTCGAGGAGTTGCGTGGTTGACAATAGGGTTATCTGATCACTGTGGACTTAATGGTAGTACCAAGTGCCTAATCACCAGGACTTTATATAAGATTTTACAGGGTTTTCTGTATAACACTAGTTTTATCGTTCGATAGGGCTCTAGAATAGATAGAGTTGTGATGTTGATTGTATCTATATTTGATATTTGAGCACATGAGAGTTTTAGCGTCGATATCTAAACCAGTCGCTCCGTCCTGCGTTTAAAAGTAACCGTAACTCTCTGCGTAATTCGTTTCTCGACCGACACAGTCCAGTCGAGGGTTTACGTATCTTTATCATGGACTGGGAACTCAGAGAGGGATTATCTGGTCGGGGAATTTAGCAAATTGAAGTCTCGCATATCTTTTTTCCTGTGTACAACACGTTGATGACGCATCATGCCAAAATAGGTGCCATCAATGTTAGCGTCGAAGTATCCTCGCCGGAGGTTTCCGATCAGTGCATCCGTACTTCCCGATGACTTATGAGTTCAAACTTCCTTTTTTTATTTATCATTCGTGTACAACGCAAACTTAAAAAAGTGCCATATTGATTGATTTCACGAAAGTGCCATTAACGTCTGGTCCGTCTTCTCTTCCGAGCGAATTGCAGCCGTCCGTATTTTCGAAGTTCCGTAAAGAGTGATATCTTGTTGCGTACACGTTCCAGACAGGACATTATCAGCGCTGTTATGTACACATTCCGAACAGGATGTTGTCACTGCTGTTGCGGACATGTTTCAAACAAGTGTCAATACTGTTGCCCACATGTTTCAAACAGCACCACCATCTTGTGTGCCATAGAAATACGCTGGCTGTGCACGCGGATAATGTTATAATGTTAGTTGGGAGTTCTTGATACTACTGGGGTACGTTCCGTCCGACTGATGGTAAGTGGAAACAGGTACAAGTCAAGGAAATTATTTTTTATAAATCTTTTTTTCACGATATGTCGTGATAACGTATCTTGTCCGCGTATAGGGCGCAGTGTATCCTAATCGCGTCGTATTCCAGAAAAGATTTTGCGGACAGAATTGACGGAGTATAAAAAAGTCGTAAAACTTTATATACACATTGATAGTATCTAATAAAAGGTTGATAAATATTTAGAAATTAAAATTTTTCAAACGTGACAGGGCAGCTGGATTGTATGCAGGTGTGGAAATTGTCCAGAGGACAGATGTTTAGGGTGTAGAAGGCAAACTAGTGCAATATCTGAAATGTTTTGGGTCATTTCTACGCATGTTTGTGATATCGACGAGAGTATTACGAGTGTCCTTGGGAAGACGGGCTGTAATTTTAACAGTTGGGCGTTGCGAGCAACGAAGAATGAAGCCCACGATAGTTCTGCGGACCTGTCGAAAGCTTCTGAGAGCGCTTGGAACCTTCCTTGGCTCGTGTTACGAACCGAATGTTCTCTTGTATTCCAAGACGCCCTCTGAAACCCTTCGATAGGTTCGCACGACAAAGCCGTCGCGGCCTTATCTCGTATTACAGTAAGCTACGGTTGTAAGTATTGCCATACGGTTATTCCAGGAATAAAGCTAGTTGGTTTAAGTTCGGTGTTGTGAGTATTGTTACGAAGTAAGTGCTGTGTCATATCTGTACGTTAAGGTACTATTAAAATACTTGAGTGCACCTTGGGGACTGTTGACGACTTTTTTCACAAATTCCCGAAGAACAGTTTGATAACATAAGTTTTTTATATTGAGATGACCTTTAGGGTAATGACGATAGGGCACGAAGATGACTTATGGGTTACTGACGATTGAAAATCGAAGACGGGACGTCTGCGACGATAATGACGAATGTCGAAAGCGACTTTTTGTGTTTCGATTCCAAAACAGACGCAGCTTTTCGAAGGGAGGGCTCTGTTCATCGACAAATTAAGAATTAGGGACTAACTTTGACCCGTGAACAAGGAGGTTGGAGCTTCGAGCTCTTGGGGAAATAACCGCCCGCCCAGCGGACGCAGAACCGAAGCCAAAGATGTCTAGAGAAACTACTTTGTACAAAAAGAAGGAGACGGGAACGCGGCCGCGTCTTTATCCGAACAAGTTTATAACGTGTATTTGTGTGTGTGTGAGTGTGTATAGTTCATAAGCCTTTCTTACTTCTTAAGGTACGCCACGACGGAAGGAATCTTCCGTACTGCGAAGCGTACGCTGTCAACTTTTCGTTTCCTAGTCGAGAAAGTTCGTTCAGAGTCTGAAGTTATTTTTCATAATGTGTGAGACATTTATTTATTTACCCCAGGAAAACATTTTATGTTCTGAAGACTTTCACAGAGTTTAACTTTATTTTTTCATGGTGTGTGAGACGTTTTTTCTACCCCGGGAAAACAGTTTCTGTTCCTAAGTTTAGGTCGGTGGAGTACGTAGCCCCCGTGACTCGTCAGAGGGAGTAGGTCCTCGACTTACAATATACAATATACAATATTTTGAAGTAATTCTGTGTAATTTGTAGCCTCTGAGTGTCATTTGTCACCGGCACTTCTCGTAAGAGGTCTGAAAGCTAAGTCTGACCGGGCAAGGGGGCTGCGGTTACTTCCGTCGAAGCCAAAGTGTACAAAAGAAAAGTTTTGTTGTGATTTTCTTTTGTTTTTTTTCTAAAATACAGGTTTAAATAAAACAGTTTTTTTTATTGTCCTGGTCGGTACAGAAGCCCATTCACGGAGAGTGAGATGTGAGTCTAAAAAAGGGCTGGCTTTCAAAGTTCAGGGTGGTCTGATCATGTGGAGAGATTGGGAGAAAATTGTGATTTATTTTGACATGTTTTGTGGGAGTTTATGGCGCAGATTTCATCCCGGGATGCAGTTGCAGGCCTTGCCATGGTAGAGTGGTTGGAGGTGATTGGAGGTGTGAATGCATTTTTCTTTATATATATATTATATATAGAGAGAGAGAGAGATAGAGAGAGAAACTATAGGTGCTTGGAGATGTAAATGCAGTTTCTCTCTCTCTAAATATATAATATATATGAGTATATATACTATATATAATATATAAAGTATATATATATATATATAATGTATATATAGATAGATAAATATATAAATAGAAATAGAGAAATATATAGACTGAGATAGTTGGAGAGAGAGAGAGGGAGATAGAGTTAGATAGAGAGGGAGGGAGAGAAACAGAGTTAGACAGACAGGAGGAGGGGGAGAGAGAGATATCTTCCCCCCTCCCCAAACGGCCCCCTAAACCAATGCCACCTATACAGGTCCTGGGTTCAACATGCGCGCGCGTGTACGCGCGCCAATGTACGCATATGTAAGTTGCTTACACACACGCACACGACTGAGCGACAGAGTGAGAGAGAGAGAGAGAAAGAGCGACTGAGAGAGACAGAGAGAGAGAGAGAGAGACAGGGCCAAGTTTGGCCTCTCTCATGATAGAGCAGTGGAGATAGACTATGTCGCATTCCAGAAGACGACTTTTGTCGCCTTATTTTCGCCCCGGGGGCGCAGCCCCAGCGCCCCCGACGTCACCGACGAGCCGCGACGTCGGTCGGCGACGTCGACGGCGTCGAAATAACGTCGCAATCGGCGTTAATTGAGGGAAATAAGGCGTAATACATCTGGCAGCCAGGCCTCAACGCCATGGCCGCTTTTGGACGGGGTTGAAATTTCGCGGATCCTGGCTGGGTTTTATTTTCGCTTTCGGGGGTTTCGCGGCTTTCGCGAGTTGAAACATTAATAAACGAATGTTTTAATATATAAAAGACGGATATTTCATACTCTAAACGACGGGAACGTCGCCTTGAACTACTTAAAAGCGATATTATGCGTTTGAATAGCTAGGGGCCCGGGCCGAGGCTAGCGGGAGCCGAGACGAAGAGACGAACGAAGCACTTCGTTCCGAACGGTTCGAATGGCCCCGTCTGAGGGCCGCCATTGTTTAACATCGACGTTAAATCCCCGCGAGACTTACGTTAAAGTTATTTTTAACGGTTTATCATCGTAATTCAACGTTAAAATCGGTTCAAACAACTCCGGGGGGCGTGAAAACCCAGCGGCCCTCCGGAACGAAGCAGGTGTTCGAACGCGCCTCCAGCGAACGGAGGCTAGCGGGGTCCGAGACGGCGACTCGAACGAAGCACGTCGTTCCGAAGCGTTCGAATCGCCGCGTCAGATCGCCATTTAAATGTTAATATCAATTATAAATCGGCTTCAAATCGCGTTGATTGTGATCTTAAATGATTAATTGTAATTTTTAGATATAGGAAATAGGGAGATTTTCGAGGGGGGCGCCGAAAGGGGTCGAAACCCCCGCGCGAATCGGCGTTCGAACGCGGCCGGGGGGGGGCCGAGCCGGCGCTCGAAGCAGCTCCTTCCTCAGTGTTAACTCTCGTAATGGCTGACCAAGACCTACTCGCGCAGCCATAGAGTATAGTTCCATGGCGGATAGTAAGCTGCCCGGCGACCCGGCCACGGCGCCCTCCTTCCCCGCGGCACCCTCAGTGTTCGGCGCCTCCGGCGGGAGGGCAGCGGGCCCTCCCGAAGGGCGGCATCAGTGCCAAAACGGCGTGTGAAGTGGAGTGTTTGGTCCCCGAAGGGGGAGGGCCCTCCTCCGTCATCCCCACTCCCTCACGGCCCCCTCCGCTCTCTCTCTCTCTCCTTCTCTCTCTGTCGCTCCTGAAGCGTAATTCGGGAATTCGGGAATTCGGGACGCGGTGGGAATGGTTCCCGTAGGGGATGTGGTGTCCTCCGAAGGGGAGTTTTTGGGGTGGGGGGCGATTTAGGGGGAGGGGGGAGAGATGTGGCCGTTTTTTTAAGGGGGTACGAGACGCGGAGGCCTCGTAGGGGGAGAGAGAGAGAGAGAGGGGGAGGGAGGGAGTGAGGGGGACCACAATAGTATTACGCGAATGGCGTGTTTTTTTTACATATTTCTCTCTCTCTCTCTCTCTCTCTCTCTCTCTCTCTCTCTCTCTCTCTCTCTCTCTCTCTCTCTCTCTCGTATTACGTATATATAAACATCTCCGACCCTACGGTTTGCGACGCCACCAGGAAGAGGTTTTTTTTTTCCTCTCTCTCTCTCTCTCTCTCTCTCTCTCTCTCTCTCTCTCTCTCTCTCTCTCTCTCTCTCTCTGGTTACGTAATTTTTCAGATCGTTCTCGGTGACCTTAGTGTTTGCGATGCCACCTGTATGGAGGCTAAGTGTATCGTTCATTGTTAGGGGGGGGAGAGAGAGTGAGGGAGTGTGTGAGAGAGAGAGAGAGAAAGATTGAGTGTGAGAGAGAGAGAAAGATTGAGTGTGTGAGAGAGAGAAAGATTGAGTGTGTGTGAGAGAGAGAGAGAAAGATTGAGTGTGTGTGAGAGAGAGAGAGAGAAAGATTGAGTGTGTGAGAGAGAGATTGAGAGTGTGAGAGAGAAAGATTGAGAGTGTGAGAGAGAAAGATTGAGTGTGAGAGAGAAAGATTGAGTGTGAGAGAGAAATTCAGAGCGAGAGAGAAATTCAGAGTGACGAGAGAGAGAAATTGGGAGCGAGAGAGAGAGAAATTGGGAGCGAGAGAGAGAAATTGAGAGCGAGAGAGAGAAATTGAGAGCGAGAGAGAGAGAAATTGAGAGCGAGAGAGAGAGAAATTGAGAGCGAGAGAGAGAGAAATTGAGAGAGAGAGAGAGAAATCCAGAGCGAGAGAAAGAAGTTCAGAGTGAGAGAGAGAGAGAGAAATTCATTGAGAGAAAGAGAAATTCAGTGAGAGAAAGAGGAAAAAACTGAGTGAGAGAAAGGAATTCTCAGAGAGAGAGAGTGAGTGAGAGAGAGAAATTAAGGGAGTGAAAGAGAGAGAGAGAGAGAGAGAGAACGAGCTTGATTTTCCGAACGGGCCGTATTCGTCGTTTCGGGTACATGCCCAATTTCGCCGTTCCGAGGGCATTCCCATAATGCCAGGTCCCGACCTAACCCGATCTCGCCCACCTAACCTAACTCAGGGCGACGTGCCCTGACCTGGCCTGGGGGGGGCAGAGACCCCCCCCAAAACGTCATAACCCGTCTGGTCGATTTCACCACGAGGTAGTTGGCCCCTTGATATCCCCAATACGAAAATCGTACCAAAAACGACCTTAAACTTGCGAAGATATTTGCCGTTTTGTTACGTTCGAATGCCCCGACCCCATAGGCCGGGTATTAAAACCGGGCATGCGAGCGTGTCCGATATTTAAGTAAAAATGTAAATTATCGTACACTCGTTTTAGAAAAAGGCCGCCCTTAACCCGAGCTCTTTGCAATTTCGTGTCGTAGTTTCCGTTCGTGGCCTAATTCCTCTCGGGTTCGTGTCGTTTCGGCCGTAAGTCATTTAGGCTCCAAAAATGGCTGCCGTGTTTAATACCGGCCCTTTAGGGATGTACGTAAAACATAATGACGGCAAATACCTTAAACAGGACAATTTGTTCTTTTCGATGTTACGGCCGAAACGACCACGACCCATTCTTCGTTCCGCACGTTCTAATCTTATTTAACTTAATGCCGTTTTCTCCTTTGGGGTCGAACCGCGAGCCGTCGTAGTCTCCGAGATCTGCCATCTTTAATCGTTTTCACTGATCGACGACCTAGCGACGGCAATTTCAGCAGATTAAACGAGAGGTCCTCGAGACCTGTCAGTTTTTCCTCGTTACATAGAAGATTTGTCATTTCAGTCGCTTGATAATCTAGCGACGGCAATTTCGACAGATGAAACGAGACGTCTTCGAGACCTGTCAGTCTTTTCATGGCGGCATTTGGGAAATTTGACATTTTAATGGCCCTATAATCTGACAGTGTCAATTTCTGACACACGAATGGTATAATTCACGGAGATCTGTCGGTTTTTTGCCGTTAGGTCGTCGAAGATGTATAAATTTGATCGCTCGATAATACGGCGATGTCAGTTTTGTCTGAATAAATATAATCCACAGAGATTTGCCGGGTTTTCTGTCGGTACGTCGAAGAATTATAACCTGATTTCAATCGCTCGATCTGGTAGTTTCCGACTTGTAAATGATGTAATCCGAAGGTTTCTCGGTTTTTTCCCGTCTGTCCGTCGAAGATTTATCGTTTTAAGTGGCCGGTAATCTAGCGAAATCAATTTTGGACAATGTAATCCTCGGGGATTTATCCTTTGTATCGCTCGGTAAGCCGGCGATGCCAATTTCTGATGTGTCGGTGACGAAATCTTTGGGTATCTTTTGCTGCGACTTGTCAGTTTGTCGTTTCACGTAATATTTTTCGTTATTTCCGTCATTTTGTCGTAATATTTTTCGTTATCGGACGTGCCGCAACAACGCACGGGTCTTTCGCCTTTAAAAATACACCGCGGTTAGCGTTGCATCTCGTAAATTGAATTGACGGCAAGCTAGAAGCGTAAAATATCTCGGTACTTGTGATCGGTCACCGTGCGATTTCGCACGGACAGCTATGGAGGGGGACCCCCTTATTCCCTTTGCCGTAGAACCCTAAAGGTAGAATTGCAAAGGGTCGCTTCTTTGTTCCGTTACAAGACTTTCTAACTCGGGTTTCGTCCCAGTTTCACGGGAATTCGTCCTAACCGTTACAGGACGGGCTAAATATATATTAAGCACGCCCCCGACCGGGCAGCAAATTGGTAAGACGTACGCTAGTCCAGGCAGTCCCCGGTTTACGACGGGGGTTCCGTTCTGACGCCGCGGCGTAACCCGAGATATTGTCCGAAACCGCAAGAAAACCTTGACTTTTAATCGTCAGGGTGTCTTGTAATCGATGTAAATTGCATTTTTATCGAGTTTTTCATCAAAAAACCTCCAAATTTGTACCATTCTGCCGTATTTGGAGCCATATTTCTTCTGTCAGGTCGGCACGGTACCCCGGGAAATCATGTTTGAGGAATATACTTGACGGGCGTCGTAAGCCGAACCCGTCGTAACCCAGGGGCTGCCTATATTGCACCAGCCCCATTTATTTTTTGCCGTTCCCCTGGGTTAGGTCAGAGTACCCCTATATCATAATTTAGTGGGAAACGTCGTGAGATTATTTTCAAGAAAATTCTCTGGTTAGTTTTCGAGAAATCGCGTCGTGCTTTCATCAGGGAAAGGTCCCCGGTACTCGGCCACGTCCCCGGGGAGAATGCGGCCGGGCGAACTTCAAGGTTGTCCAATTATAAAATCGGCAACAGATTCAGTCCTTGGGTATAATTATGAGCAAATAAAAAGAGGTCCTGGGATAGAGAAGGGGGCAGATTCCCCCCCCCCCCCATCAAGTCCTCTACTCGGCTACTACGGTAGCCATAAGTCATTTAAGTCCCGTTGGAATGGTATGAATATCTTTCGCCCTAAATTCGTCGAAACCGAATGGCGCTTGGTATTAATACTCGGATGAATTAGTCTGCCGTTCGCTAAAGACCTTTCGTAGTTCCTCGCGGTCATGTCCGTCCAGTTAGGGTTAACTTAATCTAACTTAGGGCGCTGCGTCCTACCTGGATTTTGGCTTAGATTTGCGGGAACTCGTCTTAACCTAACCTAACGTAGGGCGCTGCGATCTACAGGCAGTCCCTGACTACATGCGGGCTCGATTATCGGCGGTCCGGTTTTACGGTGCTTGTCTAGCGATGAAAATTGGCGGTTTTCGGCGTCGATAACGGCCGATTTCCGAATACCGGTGCCGATACTTCTAACAGAGGCGCCGATAAACGCCAGAAATCGCCAATTTTCGTTTATCGGCGGTTTTCGCTCGTCGTCACGCCGTCGGAACGGAACCTCGCCGATAACCGAGGCCTTCCTGTACTCGAAGTTACGTCCCCGATATACGAGAATTCGTCTCAACCTAACCTGGAGCAGTGTGTCCTATCGCGCCGGTTCTTTATATCCTGCAAGGAGACGCATTCTAGCCTGGCCTAGGGTAGCCTAGAGTGGCCTTTTGAAAGTCGTCGTCCTGATTTTTGTATTTAGGGGTCTTTAAGTTGTATAGTGCGTTGTTGCCGTATTTGGGTTGCTTTGTTTTTGGTCTCTCTCTCTCTCTCTCTCTCTCTCTCTCTCTCATATTTTGTACATTTTGAAATGGTCTTACACTTAGGGCTATGCAGAAATTTCTCTCTCTCTCTCTCTCTCTCTCTCTCTCTCTCTCTCTCTCTCTCTCTCTCTCTCTCTCTCTCTCTCTCTCTCTCTCTCTCATGTTTTGTATATTTTGAATTGTCCTTCCAATTGGGAATATGCAGAAATTCTCTCTCTCTCTCTCTCTCTCTCTCTCTCTCTCTCTCTGTACATTCTGTACATTTTGAATTGTTCTTCCAATTGGGAATATCTCTCTCTCTCTCTCTCTCTCTCTCTCTCTCTCTCTCTCTCTCTCTCTCTCTCTTTATCTTGGTGATATTTGAAGCCGCGGCAGATAACGAACCCGGCCCCAAGGTTACCGTTTTATCTCGGGGGAGATAGCGTGCAACTCCTCATTATTGGCCCCTGGGTTAAAGGTCTGTCCACGTCGGCAGTCGGTGGTGTCGTCGTCATTATTATTATTTTTATTATTTTTGGAAAGTAGCTCGAGACGGTTCAAACCCGTCGTGAGACCGGGAGAATGGACAGAATCTTTTATCAGTCCCCTTGTCACGCCTTTTGCCGTACCTCCGTTCATATTCTTCCGTCCTCCCGAGAGGCGCGTTTGCGGCGTTCGTTGAGAGAGAGAGAGAGAGAGAGAGAGAGCGCCGAACACTGGGACCCGCCGTCTTGCCACCAAATTTTTGCAATATATAAAAAATGATTCTCGACTTTCCCGACCTGATTCTAACGATCGCCTTTTCCTCTTTCTACTTCCAGATAATTCCAAGCATAAATGTGATCCATACCTTCTTCATTTTTCGTGCCAAGATGTCCCCTTTACGCCAAGTTCAGGAGGTGAGTATCGTCTGCAGTCCGTCTCCCCGTCCTTCTTTAATTTCTTTCATTTTTCAGCCGGGGGAAACGTCGGGGGGTTGGCCGGCCTCGATTCGGCGGACTTCGGCGGTTACTTTTTGCCCGAGATATATTTTTTATTTTATTTAATGTACCTCTTTTCATATCGTCTTTCTTCCATCTTACTCTCCACCCTCTCTAACAGTCGATTCACGGTGCAACTGCTCTGAGGTTTTCCTCCCGTTACGCCCTTCGAACCCTCTCTTCTCACCTTCCGTTTCAGCGCTGAATGCCCTCGTAGGTCGCAGTAGTTGGCCCCTTGCTGAAATTCTACAGTCACCTCATTTTAGATTCTAAGTAAATCTTGTAAATTGAATTTTGAGTGTAAAGGATTTCGTGAAACTGAAACTTGTAAGTTTTAAAATAACAGGTTAGTATTTAAGGTCCTCGACTTCTTATGGCAATTTACAGCGCTGTAAATTGGTGTTGCAGCAAGTTGCAGCACCGTAACTTACGTCGGATCGAGTCAAAACAGCATAACGCGACGTTGCGTCGAATTGCAGCGCTGTGCCGCTAACTCGATGCCTGTTCTTGCCGTCAGACTTGTCGCAGCGCTGTAAAACGCTGTTAACGCCTTTTCGAGCGCCGTGAGATCGAATCCGCTGTAAGGCTGTTCGTACTGCACAGCTGTTCGGATACGTAGGAAATATAGGGTCTTTGTCGCCGAACAGACTCTGTTAATTAACAGAAATCTATAAGATATGGCAAGTTCTGTCTGTGATACTTGTCAGTGTTACTTTGACCTAGACATATTCAAATGCATGCTTAGGGTCTGTTAATTAACAGACTTTTGTTACTTTTCGCAAAAGAAAGACCCCGGGGAATCTTAAGGCATTAGTTTACAAGATTATTCGAAGATTTTTTCAACGAGATTAAAGTTATACAGTCAATCCCTGGCGTTTGGGGTGGGGGTGGCTGGGTACCGCAACCCCCCCACGAATAGCTAAAATGGGTGAATACTTGACGTCCCTCTAAAAACACTTATAACTGATTATTTTGATAGTTCAAACACCGAAAAGCCCTCAAAAAATGCTTATGACTGACTATTTTGATAGTTCAAACACCGAAAATTCCTCTAAAAATGCTTATACCGGAATGTTTTATTAGTTCGAACACCAAAAAACCCTCTAAAATTGATTTAACTGTCTATTTTGATAGTTCAAACACCGAAATATCCTCTAAAAATGCTTATCCCTGAATATTTTAATAGTTCGAACACCGAAAATCCCTCTAAAAATGCTTATACCTGAATATTTTGATAGTTCAAACACCAAAAATACCTCTAAAAATGCTTATCCCTGAATATTTTAATAGTTCAAACACGAAAAACCCTCTAAAAATGCTTTTAACTGTCTATTTTGACAGTTCGAACACGAAAAATCCCTCAAAAAATGCTTATCCCTGAATATTTTAATACATTAAACCCCCACATTCGCGGTCTCTCAATTCGCGAACTCATCTATTCGCAGATTTCGCTGTGGAACGTATATATACACATTATTTGCGGAGAATTCGCTCACTTGCGGTATTTTTCACTGAGAAATATTCACTAATAACTTTATTTTCATATTTTCGTGACTAAATGCACCTTTTGTGATAGAACTATTAAAATACTCAGGTATAAGCACTTTTAGAGAGTGTTTTTGGTGCCTGAACTATCAGAATAGGCAGTTATAAGTATTTTTGGAGGGGTTTTAAGCTCTACAAATACTTATAACTGCTGTTTTGATAGTTCAAACACTGAAAAATGCTCGTAACTGCCTATTTTGATAGTTCAGGCACCAAAAAACCCTTCTTAAAAAGTTTATAACTATATTTT
Source organism: Macrobrachium rosenbergii (assembly GCF_040412425.1). Classification (NCBI taxonomy): domain Eukaryota; kingdom Metazoa; phylum Arthropoda; class Malacostraca; order Decapoda; family Palaemonidae; genus Macrobrachium; species Macrobrachium rosenbergii. Next base: position 680,202 of record NW_027100732.1, read on the forward strand.
GATAGTTCAAACCAAAAATAAACCCTAAAAATGCTTTTAATTGCCTCTTTTGATATTTCAAACACCAAAAACCCTCTAAAAGTACTTACAACTGCCTATTTTGATAGTTAAAACTTCAAAAAAAAAACTCAAAAATTCTTATAACTGCCGATTTTGAGAGTTCAAACCCCAAAAATACTCATACCTGAATATTTGAATGGTTTCATCACAAAAAAGTGCATTTAGTCACGAAAACGATACAAAAATACAGCAATTCATAGGCTGGGGTCCAGTGTATGTTCTAAATTTATTCCCCAAGAGGACGAAGAATTTATTTGAACGTTATCGATGTAACATCTTCGAGGGGGGTCAAGATCCGGCCATTTTGTCAAGTTCGGTCGAGGTTCCTGGGAGCGTTTGAGAGACACGTTAGGCGTTGAAGAATCGCCAAGTTCATAGGAAACTTTTTTTTTGTAGCAATGAACTTGACGAAATTGTAATTTAAGACCGAGGTGTCAAGTTTTCCGTTGGACCCTCCCCCCTTATTCATGGCTCGGCAAATTCAGGTATATCCGGAGTTTTGTGTGATGCATTTTTCAATAAATCGCGGAACATTCGGTAATTCGCGGATGCTTTAGTAAATAAATATCCACTGATCACTATTTTCATGTTATTTTTGTGACTAAATACATTTTTTGTCATAAAAAATAGTTTTAGTCACAAAAATAACAAAAAGTAGATAATTACAAGCATTTTTAGACGGGTATTTGGTGTCCCAGCCATTAAAATACGCAGTTATGAATGCATGGGGCCCAATGTATTTAGTGTCACATTCGAATCGAATTTGGGAAAGTCCGGCACCTTAAAATTTGAGAAATGATTTGGCGTTTGTTTCAAACGAAATAGGTTTGTATAGGTTATACCAAGGGTTCTCAGTCGGGGGGGCCTTCGGCAGTTTCCAAGGGGTCGCGAGCCCTAGGAAAAAATTAAAAATTCCCTAATTATATTCGTTATTCTAAGAGTCGCTAAGAAGCAGTGTCAAGTATCTAATTCATTCCCAAAAGAATAAAAATACACATTTCTATTTTTTTGAAATTTCGTTTAAATCTAGGAGGGAGTTCGACTCGGATGCGAGGGGGGCCGTGGGGGGAAGGACCAACTCTTAGAGGGGCCACAGTAATAAAGAGATTAGGAACCACTGCGTTTTACCCTAAAGGAATAGGAACCACTGCGTTTTACCCTAAAGGAAAGGATAGGTTAGGTCAGGTGACCGAAACGGTAGTATACCCGAAGTGACGGTTGGATTTATCAGAACGGACGATTAGGGTCCTTTTGTCTATACAAGTAGCCCTCGAGTTAATATGGTTTGGGGGACCGATATTGTGTGATTTTTGTCCATTTTAAACTGTTCAGAGCACAGATTTCTGTAAGAGCAGCGCGTCTTTCAAACGCCCAAGTGATTAGTAGTGTAGGTTATATAGCGTAGGCTATGCTTCCTCCAAGGGGTCAGTGGTTGCTTCACCCGCGAGTCATTGAGGCTGTAACATCCGAACTGGCGAACGGCCGAAATGGGTGTATCTAATACTCTGATCCCCAAGGGACTAGTACTGAACACGGCGTCCGAAGTAGCCTCCGCCATCCATGCCTTATGGCCTAATCGTCCCAAACTCCCTCCGAGTTACGGTATTTTCAAGTAACGATGGGGTCGTCGTGACATCCCCATCATAACTAGAGGACGACCTGTAATGCGGGGAAAACCGATGATCTGTTTATGGCAAGAGCCAAACTCTAGCCGTTTAGTTAGCTAAGCCTTTGTGTCATGACTGTACGAAGGCAAAAAGTTGCAATTTCTCGTAAGGAAGATTTTTAGCACCACGATTGGCGAGAAGCCAGATTTTTGTGCCGTTAGATTGTAGGTGAAGCGCTCTTACTAATTGAGATATTGAGATGGTTTGGATCTGTTGTGAGAATGACAAAGAAATAGGAAGGTAGTCACTCAGTGAGGAATTAATTCAAGCGATTAGGTATCAGGAACCAAAACTTGTATTGGAACGTGTTTGAACTTTGAACTTGCGCAGATTTTGAGCTCGGTCTGACCCCTTGAAAACCTACAATTCCTCGTCTTGCGCCTCTCGTTCCGAAAGCTCTTTCCCCATTTTTCCCGCTCGTGCAGAGCCTATAGCGTAGCCTAGGGTCATAAACCAAACTGTTGTATAGCAGGGAAAGATTTAATCTGATTCCGACGTCTTGGCGAACAAGGCGGCTTGGAAATGTAGTGAGAATTGGCGAGAAACGCCCGGAAGAGCGGTCGCTTCGGACGGCGAACCCCCGTCCGAGGTCCTCGCCCTCGGGAGAGCCGAAAACTCGGCCGGTTTTGGCGTTTCCGAGCCTCGCCCGTGCGTAGAAATTTAATTTTCTCTCTCTCTCGTCTGTCGGCAGATCTTGGGGTCTATGCATTGTCAGCCAAAGAGTGTGTAGCAGACGACGACTGTTCCGTCAGTTCGCTCTTCCTCAAACTTCTGTCAGGGAGCTCGGATTTTGAGGCCTTCACTACCATAGTCAAGGTACGGTGCTTTATTTTTGAAGTTGCTTGAGTGGGGCGCTGGGCCGTCGGTAGGATTGAGCTTAACGGACTTCCTTCCTTATTTTTCAAGTGGGAATGATTTATTAGTATGTTAATAACTGTAGAATTGCCGTTAACGTTTAATACTGTCCGTTAATAACTGTAGAATTGCTGTTAACTTTTAAGATAGTTATCGTTGACTGTAGAATCATCGTTCGCTTTTGGACGTCCCGGGAATGTTCGCGTCCCGGATAAGATAAGATGTAGGGGGCCTTCTGCCACTCATCAGGAATCCAGAAAGGATTCGAGTCCAGGCTAATGTAGGATCCTTGTTACTACTTAAACTGTTCCTTACGAGAAATCTAGAACGCACCCGACTAACCGAGTCCCCCCCCCTCTCTCCCTCCCGCAGTGTTGTGTAAACGGGTGGTTGTGGGGAGGCGTACAGACGAAGATGACGGAGAACAAGACGGACAGCAGTGCGGAGGCGGAGAGGACGACGAGGAGGTCTGTCACAATAAGAGAAGATGAAGACGAAAACGATGATGAACGTAACTTGCCAACAAAAAACTCTGTGTTTCCTACCAACCAAGTGCCTCACGGGTCCTCCCCTACAGTGAGTTGATGTTGTGTCTTTTTTTTTTGATGAAACGTTGTGGAACCTGACTTCATATCATGTGCTTTGATGTAGTAAGTGCTTGTGGCACTTGCGGGTTCGTCGGTAGGTTTGTACGTTTTCAGAATTCGCTTGTAAATTTGCTTCAAGTAGCAGTTTTACCTGTAAATTTTAGTTTAAATGATAAAGTACCTGAGTTGTTGGTAAACTTACGCAGATGTGTTGATGAACTGGTCAAGTTTTATATCAGATATGTATGACGTAAGGTTAGAAGAGTTAGGTCCCCCATGTTCAAGTTTTTAGGTCCCCCTGAATCTAAATTGTCTTCTTCCTGACTTTTGTAAGTTATCATGTCCCCCTGAATCTAAATTGTCGTCTTACTGACCCTTGTAAGTTATCAGGTCCCCCTGAATCTAAATTGTCGTCTTCCTGACCTTTGTAAGTTATCAGGTCCCCCTGAATCTAAATTGTAAACTTCCTGACCGTTGTTAGTTATTGGGTCCCACCTTCCTAACCTTTGTAAGTTATCAGGTCCCCCTGAATCTAAATTGTAAACTTCCTGACCTTTGTAAGTTATCATGTCCCCCTGAATCTAAATTGTAAACTTCCTGACCGTTGTTAGTTATCGGGTCCCACCTTCCTAACCTTTGTAAGTTATCAGGTTCCCCTGAATCTAAACTCTTTTCTTCCTGACTTTCGTAAGTTACCATGTCCCCCCGAATCTAAATTGTAAACTTCCTGACCTTCCTATTTCTTCCTATGTCTTCCCTCCTCTTCCGCCCCCCTCGCCGGACTGTCTAACGCGTCGTCCCCGTCTCTTGCAGGATGTGAAAACCTGTGGTTTGATGTGCAAAGCACAAATTGAAAGCAAAGTGGACCACGAACATAGCTACAGCAGGAACCGCAGCCAAAGTCTAATAGAGTGCGCTGGTGATGACACTACTGCAGCAGCTATCAACAAACGCAGCAGTGAGCCAGTAGTCTCAGCAGCAGCAGCAGCCGCAGCGTACGCTGCCGCAGCAGAAGGTGCAGCAACAGCATTATTCACAGCTGTCCACATTGAGTCCCCAGAGAGGGCCGGGGGGAAGGGCGGGAACGGAGCTGACCCACTTCCTTGCCCCCGGCCGTTCCTCCTCCACGATGAACGCTTATCTGTGATAATAATCAGCTCTTTGCCGTTATGTGGTCAAGTCTCCGGTGTTGTTGCTCCTCTTCCTCGGCGGCCGCCGCCTCCTCCTCCTCCTCGGCGTTGTTTCTCTCCCTCGCGGCGACAAGGAGGAGGGAGGGTCTCCGGAGGTGGCGGAGGAGAGCGAGAGGAGGAGGCGGAGGAAGGAGGAGAACGAGAGGAGCTGCTTCTTCTTCTACTCCTTCACCTCCCCCCCACAGGGAGCCATGTCTCGGGGCCTGCCGCCTGCTGTCCGTCCTTCTCGACCACTGCCCCAGGGTTCCCTAAACTGGGGCTGGCGGTCCCCATCCTCCCCCTCTCCCTCCTGCCCCCCTCCTCCTCCTCCCCCCTCCTCCTCCTCCGCAGGCCAACGTGTACCACCGCTGTCGCCCTCCTCTGTTGCCGGCGAGGGGCCGTGACACCATCAGCAATAGGGTTAAGTAGACGGAGGAGCCGGCTTCCCTGCCGCCACAAAGACGACGTGCTTCGCGTCCTCTGCCTCCTCGACGACGACGACCACACCACCGCCGCCTTCTGCAGGAACCCCCTTCCTCCTCCTGCTACTCGTGCAGAGGCGACAGCGATCGTCCGGAGAAGAAGAAGCACCACCACCACCACCACCACCTTCTTCCTCGTCAGTACCGCAGGGCAACAGCAGAAGCAGCAGCAGCTGTTGGCAGCAGCAGCAGCAATGTCTCTGCCACCATCACCACCACTACAAAAGCAGCAGCAGCAGCCGCCGCCACCACCACCACCAGCAAAAGCAGCACACTTTGCCGAGGCCAGTCTCAACATTCCCCCTCCTGCCCGCGGCAGCGGTTCCGCGGCCAAAAGTAATAATATTAACAATAACAATATTGCCAATAGCCAACCCCAGGGTAGACACCCTAGCTTTAATAATAATAATAATTGTAAGGATAAGGATAAGGATAAGGATAGTAGTAGTAATCGTAAGGAGAAGCGGGAGGAGCGCGAGGGGTGGCAGCAGCTGAGGCCGAAGCAGGCGCAGTCGGCTGTTGCTCCCCCCCGCGGCACCCCTGGAATAAGTGCAACCTGCAACCAATACGCTTTGTTTCCTACTTCAGCCGATTCGTCATCAGTATCACCGTTATTATCATCATCCTCCTCTGTGTCGTCGATGTGTTCTCCTTCTTCTTCTGTGTCGTCGTCGTCATCTCCTTCTTCTTCCTCTGCGTCTTCTCTGACGTCGTCGTCATCGTCGTCCGGCCTCCCGGCTGCAGGCAAGCCTGGGAGGTTCGGCTTCGCTACTTCCTCTACTTCTACTTCTAATTCTTCTTTGCCCTCTACGTCTCTTTCCGTGTCGTCGTCCGCGTCCCCTTCCGCCCTTCCCCGGAGGTGCTCGTTCAAGCTGAACCGCTGGGGCATCCCCAGGGGCCTGGGGCTCCTGGGCGGCGGGGAGAGCGCCACCAACGGCTGGGGGGGCGGCTCGGCGGCCCAGACGGCCGGCTGGGGCAACTCGGGCGCCAACCAGACCGGCACCCAGGGTCAGTGGGGCGGTGGACCAACAAACAGGGGTGGGGGGGCACCCAACGCCTCTCCTGCCCAGGGTGGGGGTGGGAATCTCAAGTCCGCCCAGTCGAACAGCGGAGGAGGTCCGTCCCAGCCGGGAGGAAACTCCGGGGGCCAGCAGCAGAGCGCCCCCGGGGGAGGAAGCGGCCAGCAGGCCGTCGGAGGAGGAGGAGGCGGCGGCGGCCCCGCGGGGGGTGGGGGCGTGAACAATCAGAGCACCCAGCAGAATCAGCAGCAGCAGAGCCAGCAGAACGCCAGCGGGAGCAACAACACCTGGGCGCAGGCCGCGGGGAAGGGCCTTCCCCCCGCCGGAAGCGGGGCGGTGGGAGCAGGCGCCGGAGCGGGAGGAGGAGGGTCGTCATCGGCAGGCGACGCCCAGAAGCGCCACATGGAGCAGCAGCTGCAGAGCATCCGGGAGGCCCTGCTGAGCAGCGAGGGGTGGGGCGGGGAGAATGTCAACCAGGAGACGGCCTGGGACCTGCCCGGCTCCCCCGAGCCCAGCGGCGGCGGCAGCAAGGACTCGTCCTCTTCCGGCGTCCCCTTCAAGATCAGCGTCAACAACGGCTGCGACCTGTGGGAGAACAACCTGAGGAACGGCGGCGCCGCCCCGCCCAAGGCCCAGCTGGCCCCCTGGGGCCACACGCCCGCCACCAACTACGGGGGCACCTGGGGGGAGGACGACGACGCCTCGGACACTTCCAACGTCTGGACTGGCGTCCCCAACAATCCCCAGTGGGGGGCGAACGCCCCCAACCCGCCCAACATGTGGGGCGGCGGGGGCGGAGGGCCGCCCAAGAAGAGCAGCGACTGGAGCGGCTCCGGAGGAGGAGGAGGAGGAGGAGGAAGCGGAGCCGGCGGGAGCGGAGGCGGTGGAGGTGGAGGAGGAGGAGGAGGCGGCGGAAGTGTCGTTGGACCAAGCGGCTGGGCCGAGCCAATCCCCCCCAGGGCTGGCGTCGACAATCCCCCAGGGGATTGGGGTCCCAGCGGCCCCCACAAGCCAGGCCCTCACGTGGGTCCCCACGCAGGACCGCACAGTGGCCCTCACCCTGTGCCACACAGTGGCCCACAGATCGGACCGCACGGCGCACCTCACGGAGGGCCTCATGCCGGACCGCACAGTGGGCCGCATAGCGGCCCACACAATGGCCCTCACAGCGGGCCGCACAACGGCCCACACGCCGGCCCGCACGGAGGACCGCATCACGGCCCCCACGGCGGCCCTCACAACGGACCTCCACACGGCGGCCCACACGGAGGAGGTCCTCCCAGCGGGCCGGGAGGAGGTGGCGGCCCTTCGCAGTGGAACGGGCCCAAGGACATCAAGTCGGGCGGGCTGAGCGGCCCCACCGGGTGGGAGGAGCCTTCTCCCCCCTCCCAGAGGAGGGACGACGGCACGGGCGTCTGGGGCAATCCCCAGCAGCAGCAGACGAACATCTCCCGCTGGAAGGAGATGCCCAACCCGAACATGATGGGCCGGTCGCCCATGCCCGGCCCGCCCCAACAGCAGCAGCAGGGGCGCATGCCCGGGCCCCCAGGTGGCGGTGGGCCGGGCGGCATTAAGCCAGACCAACGCATGTGGACGCAGCACACTGGGTGAGTCTCTCTCTCTCTCTCTCTCTCTCTCTCTCTCTCTCTCTCTCTCTGGAATGAAAGTGTTCTCATCTCTCTCTCTTAGGAATACCCTGGAATGAGTGTCCTCCCTCTCTCTCTCTCTCTCTCTCTCTCTTTCTCTTTCTCCTCTCTCTCTCGAATGAAAGTGTCCTCATCTCTCTCTCTCAGGAATACCCTGGAATGAAATGAAAGTGTCCTCATCTCTCTCTCTCTCTCTCTCTCTCTCTCTCTCTCTCTCTCTCTCTCTCTCTCTCTAGCTTTGATCCCTATTCTCTGTTTTGAGTTATGCATAATTGTTGATGATTGTAGACAGAAGATATGGCAGTTATGCACAAGTGATTGATTGATAGAAGCATGATTGTGCGTACGTCACGAGATTGTCGCCCCCAAACGTCTACAGGAGCTTTTAATTATGTACGCAGTACTTAGAGTTTTCTTTCGCGTCTAATGTTAATTGAACGACAGTCCAACATTTCTAAAAAATAAAAAAAAAAAATCAAATCCTCATCGTATTTTTAAAATGTCTCCCCGGACTGATTAATTAATGTATTTTGAGCGTAAATAATAAATCATTTAAAAGATCCATCAATGTTCCGGGCAAGTCGCTTCTGTGATTGACGCTGTGGGACGTTCCTGCCGAAACGGCGGAGCGGACGAGTCTGACGCGCCCTTAACTTGGCTGTGAAATTGTTTGAGGTGCCTTTTGAAAGCTAGGATTAATGGTTTGGGGTCCGGGTAAATAGATTGGTGTCGGAACTCCTTTAAGCTTTGGGGCGAGTAGCCGTCTTGGAAGAGATTCGGAGTGGAATGACGGTTGAGAGGTGAGAAAAAGCGGTGTGTTGTCGAGTGAATGGTTGTAGATGAGAGGGCCAAGTTTGAGGTACAAGAGTTTGTTTTGGGGAGGGAGATTGGTTTAGAAATGGGATGGCGACCAGTTTGGGGATTTGCATCGTGAAGAGGGATGGTTCGACATTCACAGGACATCCCAGGCACCTGTTTGCATGCTTGAGGAGTTGAACAGCAAGGGAGAGTGCTTCTGTGTGCGAGAGGGACGTGATAAGGGCCAAGTTAACCGACGCACTTCCGTCTCTCCATTTTTCAGAAGGAACGGCAGCTGGAATGACCCCCCCCACGATACGGGTAGCGGCATGTGGGGTGAGGAGCCAAAGTCGAGCGGGTGGGGCGAGCCCCCGATCACCTCCCCTTCGTGGGGGACCAAGCCCAAGACGCCCACGGGCGCCCCGGGCGTCCCCGTCGGCTGGGGGGAGTCGGAGATGGAGCCCCAAGGTTGGGGCAATCAGAATAAGGTAAGATTTGGTGGCCGGTGGGCGAGTCATTTGGCCTCTCAAGGTGCGCATCCACTCGGCAGATGAACTCTGCTGAACCGTCATTTCCTTTTTTGTTGACCCGTCCGGCCCGTGACGACGAGGGGTAGTCTGGCCGCAGGAGGAGGAGGAGGAGGACGTGACGGCGACGACGGCGACGCGACGGTCGGGGCGGTGGTGCGACGAAGCGCTCTCATCATCAAGAACCCCGAGACACTCGCGGCCGGCACGTCTTTGTTGATGTTGTCAGTAAAAATGTATTTTCAAAAATGTCAAAAGGTATAGACTGTAAAAACGACTGTGTCGCTTTGGACGCGGTCTTATGGAGAGACAGGCGTGTCCGCCCAGTGGAAATGCACCTTCGGAGGGCCGACTGGTCCGTGGCGACTTGTCGCCGTTGTGTACACCTTTAGCATTAGGGACGATAGTCAAGGGGCATTTGTGCCTTGCCTGATGATGATGATGTCTTCCTCTTTGGCGTGACGAAGGTCTGTCCTAGCCCTTAAGGTGTGTTTTTCCCCAAAGGCGCATTATACTCTGGAGGAGGTTTGGATTCGACCGGGGTTGTTCTCGAGCACGGAGTCCTCTCCACGGATCAAAATTTTAAACTTGGAGTGAAAATTGTTGTAAAACCTTTTAAATTTTTTTCTGCTCAGACTTTTTAATTCAAGGTATCCAGAACCCCCGGGAATCCAGACGTCACGAGTATAATGCCCCTTGGTTTGTCATTTGTTTTATTTTAACCCCTTGTTTTTTCTTCCTCGCGATGGTTAACGACGACAGTCCTCCTCTCTCCCCCTTGGCACTTTGTCCGCAAGAAGTCGACGACCTGTTCTGGCATTGAGGTGGTTTGCAAACCTATCTTTCTCCTCTCGCACGTTAGGGATGAGACGACACCCTCGACCCGTAGATAGCCGTAGAGTAACTAGGGGAACACTCTTCCCAGCATCCCAACCTTCTTTAGGAACCTCTCAGAGTAGTGTAAGGCAGGTGTTAGTAACTGTTGGGTAGCTGTCCTTTCCGGTAGGGGCCTTGCGTTTGCGCACGCACTGGTGGATGGATGTATATAAAACGCTACTTGGACGTCGGAATGTATGCTAGACTTGGTTTCCTGGCGACAGCATAAACGTGCGCCATGTTTTTAAAGGTTTTGACGGCTTGAACACGTCGTTGCTCTCAAAAAATCATTCTTTAATCATTCTTTAAACGTTAAGAAAGCCTTTCAGTTTTGCAGTAATCACTATTGTTAACTATTTTTAATACTTGCATGGATTTTTGACACGTTTATACACTGTGCACGGAGAAATCATTGTCTATTTTCATAGATTCGGGCTTATATAGATCTATCCTTATGTGACAAAGGCATTGGCCGTAGGGTATGTCAGTTAGTTTAAGGTTTGACACATTTTTTCTTAGCTCTGTCTTGAATGGTGACGGTTTCAGGTCTATCGCCTTTTAGTCAGTCATCTATTTAGACTCTATACATACAGAATTGAATTAGGAACTACAGGAATTCTAGAGACGTTAGACCTTTGTCAAAACATTTAAGATAATCTTCGAGATCCAGGGATTGATTTGGAAGCTGCAGAAATTCTACTTCTCTGTCAAGATTTTTTAGATTATACTCAGATACAGAGTTGATTTAGAAACTACAGAAATTCTACAGGTCTTCGTTCTCTGTCGGAAAGTTTCGCCGGACAAGAATTCTCGAAACTTTCTCCGTTCGACAGAATTCAGGACATGCTCTCCGTAAAAACGACGTCGGATCTAGTTAGGGTCTGTGGTTTGTGTCCGATTTGCATAGATTTTAATATGGACTTACGTTTCAGTTCAATTTAGTTAGGATACAGGTCAGTTTTAGGGCAGACTAGCATTCAGGGAGACTCCAAGATTAAATTCACCCCCCGGTCCGAGTCGAACGTAGTCCCTTGATCTGAAAGTTCGTTGGTCGTTGAATCTGCCGCTGGTTCTGTGGACGCACGTCTCGCGCCTCCAGAGACGCGAGGACCGAGTTCGAATCCCGTCTGGCCTGGATAAGGTCAGTATCGGGAGCTATAAGATGGTGTCTTTTGGTAACTTGAAATGTATGTTTAACGACTCTGAAGTAACTTTGTCTTGATTTGAAATGAAACCGACGGGACACTGTCCTTATTTTGGGGGATACAACCAAGGAACGATCTTGCATCCCAAGACGGAGACTTGTATCCATCTTCACGAGCAGGAAGTCAGTTCTCTTGCCCAATTCTTCGGTTATTATTCAGTGCCAGAAGTAAACTGTCAGAGCCATAAACCTTGGACCCTTTTCTACACAAAGTGAACGGGTTGCTTAGGTTCTTGGGCCGAAATTAGCCAGTCCCCCCCAAAAAAAATTATACTTTTAACATATCTCCTTGATTTCAGCTTAATTGACGAGTATTAAAACTGTTAAAAAATTGTTCTATTGTCTACAGATCCATGAAATTATTAGGTACTTTTGAAAACTTACTGTATGGGAGTAATACTTTTAAAAATAGGTGTATTTGACAGATTATTTTTTCCAAGGTTAACGAAAGACTCGACTAGGCTTAGACATCATTTCTGCCTTGAGAAATTGGCTGTTTAAACTTGAATAGGTACAGTTTTAACGGAGGTTAACGACACACTGGATGACTTGAGACGTCTGACACGCCCACAGTCGCGTCAAAATCTTGCCTGCTCGTCTGAGGACGGGGAACGAGCGTCGGGAAGACGCAGGGTCTTGTCTCGACTTCAGTCCCGCCGTATGTGTGAGAGTAGACCGTACGGTTGGTGTTCTTGTTGGCCTGTTTGTGTGAATCTGTCTGTGCATGTATGTATGTTTGCCTGTACTTTGTGTCTGACCCCAGTGTGATGTCCCGGTATCTAGAATAGTCCCTCGATTGAAGCACCATTGGTCAGTCGCTCGTGGACTGAGTCTTCCTCCTGGAGAAACTTGTTTCCCTAGGAGGGGATATTAACGCCTCTCTTTGGGCATGGCCAAGTGGTTTTAATGAGGTAGGGTACACAGCCCAGCCGAATGCCCCTGGCCGCCGCAGCTGATTGGATTCCCTTCAGGTAGAGGCTCGGTTTGGAGACGAACCTTGTCGGAGACCAGAGAATGTTGTTGTGGCTTTAGGAAGGAAGAGGTTAAATCGACAAATTGCAGATGAGGCTGTCGTACATTTGATTGAGGTTAATTTTGGAAAGGTGTTGAAGAGAGAGAGAGAGAGTGAGTAAGTGAGTGAGAGTGTCTGTCATTATGGTACGCAAACTGAGTAGTGTATTGTGGTACAAATCGAGTAGTTTAGGTCAGAAATGTCTGCCTTACGTTGAGACGTATTTAGAATGAATTTAAATCTTTTGAACGCAGTGCTCTAGTCAGTAGGATGTCTGATCGGAAGGTTGGGACGTGGGTCCATGTCCTAAGGTTGGCTGGAGGTTTAGGAATGAGTGCGATTTGAAAGGACAGGATTCCCTTTGCTGTTCATAGGGCACTGTAAGTCTCGTTTCCCAGAAGCCTAACGGAAAACCTTTCTTTAACGAGACTAAATTCGTTGATAGGAAAGGGGAGAATTGTCCAGGGTTTGATTTCATGCGTGAATTATTGTCGTTAGGTTACCTTGCAAAGTGTTGCAATGGATCATTGGGGACAAGACTCAAGATTTGAGCTTTTCGGAAGCCTGTGTATATGTCGAAGGAGTGAGACAGGGGTGTAGAGAATAATTTAAAGGTAAAGGAACTGTTTGATTTATTGTGAATGAAGGTCCCAACTCATTGTTAGGCACATTTGAATTGCTCTACGTAGCCTCATGCGTGACATAGTTGGTACGGAAGTCGTGCATGAAAGTGATTGCAAGGTAAAGTGCGCATCTTTGCATGTGTGACGTGCGATGTACGAATGACCTATGGGATCATCAGTCGATTAGAAGTTACCCGACCTGACGAATGACCTAGAACTGAGCGTCGTCTCGACAGAACGCGCTTTACGTTTTGACCAGTCGTGAGATTTTGACCTCGAAAGAACCCGTCACTCCCCGCCACCACCTTGCAAGAATGGTTCCCGGTCAGTACCAGGAACCCCCCAGAATATTATGAGTCGGTGTACGTTTGGTAACGGCCTGACGGGAACCCAGTCAGGACTGCTTTGTTTGCGACGCTTGTCGCTCCCTTCAACGACAAGTAGGGCTGCTTTTTGAATTGGTAAATGCTAGTGTATTATCAGTAGTTCCTTTTATTAGAGAAGTATTTTGAAAGTAGGGAAACATCTGTTGATTCGCTAGGGAACTGTTCTACTAAGTGTAGGGACCTCTTGAGACCTAGGATGAGAATGACAGCCGTTCTCCCAAGCTTCGCCAACAGCACCCATGGCAATCCATGGGTGCAAACGGGGAGCTGAAAGCATTGTCAGACGGTCCAGCGGACCGAAACACCCTCAAGAGTATCGTGTAAGTTCTGCCGTGTCCTCCAGCGGCAGGACCCGTTAGGCACACGACCTTTGAAGACTCCCCTGGAGAATGTCTCTGACAGGTTCTCCCAAGGGCGAGACCTTTGATGTTTCCTGTTACAGACCCTTTCAGAAGATAGGTTTGTGTGTGTGTGTGTGCGTGTTACAGATTTCTTGCCACCGCCGCGAGGCGCACTGTTGCAGGACGGAGCCGTCCGTGGGGGCCGATTCATTCATAAGTTGTAGTAATGTTTATAGATTCAGAGGGGCCACTTTTTGTAGTAACGTAAAGGCCCCTCTTGACGGCCACTTCAGATAAGTCAGCCGCCCGTTGCGGGGACGTCGAACGATGTCACTTTAACGAGGACGACACAGGGCGACCCTGACGCAGGGGAGCCCCCCGTCCGACGTCCCCTCGTCCCCCGGGGGACGTGCCCTGCACTGCAACAGCCGAGCGCCCCGCGGCCCATGCGAGTGAATTTGCCGGCAGGTTTGAGAGTCTGCGGAGAGAAAAGTGGCTGGCGCGCAGACGCGCCCCGCCCCCCAAAGACGACAGAGTAGCACACCCCGCCCGCCCTCCCTCCCCTGTAACGATATTAACCTCCGTCTTTAACTGTTTTTTGTCGCAGATGGGAGGGTACACACCACTGCTTGATCTCAGGTCTCCTAAAAACATTCTTCCAGACTCGCACTTCCCGTACGCGCCTGTAAGTTGAGAACGTTCCACACCTGTGCTTTATATGATATATATATGATTCTCTCTCTCTCTCTCTCTCTCTCTCTCTCTCTCTCTCTCTCTCTCTCTCTCTCTCTCTCTCTCTCTTTGATTGAAAGTAAACCTTGATTCATGGGACCCCAATGTAATGTCGATTTGCTTCCCCAAAATTGTTTCTTTCCAGATTCTCTCTCTCTCTCTCTCTCTCTCTCTCTCTCTCTCTCTCTCTCTCTCTCTCTCTCTCTCTCTCTCACAATCCTTGGGTCGCTGTCTGTTCGGCCTGCCGCAGCCGACCTCCCTCCGGGCCAGACGAGCCCCAGAAGGCAGCGTCTTGCTTGGGGCGTCCCTACATGCTTTGCCATTGCCTGTCTGTCCGTCTGTCTGTCTATCTGCGGCTCTTGTCGGGGAAGACCTTGCGAGCGGGACGGGATTTTAGCCACGCCAAACCACGCCCCTCCCACCCCACCCCCGCAGCAGCTGTCTCGCTTTGATGTTGTGTCCTAACCGTGCAAAGTCCCGCTTTATGTTCACGAAGCCTCTGTGTCGGTTGTCGACAGCGCAACGCTTTTTTTAAACTGCTCATTTTGTCCTAGTCCCCCCAAGTCTGTGTTTGTAGTGTTGTCGACCACCTGCTGGTCTCCCTCTCGCTTTGCCCCCTCCACCCCACCCCTTGCTTCCGAGACACAGCCGCATGTGACGCTGGGGATGATGCTCGACGATCGTCACGTTCCTCCGAGCCTGATGCAACGCCTAAGCTTTCTTGTGTGTCGGTTAGAGGTGGTCTTAGTTCGTTCAGGATTTTTTTTAATCTCTAGAATGCCCTGTCAGATTGCCAGTCAAAACGTTTTCGACGAGCACGAATCCGGCTGCGTCCCTTGGCCATCGCAATGAAAATTTAGCAATTGCAGTCCAAAGACGCATAACCTAAGCTCATCTAGGGTGGTGCATTTTAGCTAAGGCCCCTCTGAATGTGATGAATATAAGATTTAAGTACCCCGGTTGGAATGCAAGATTACGTCTCTGACGCAGCGGGCTTTGTACGTCAAACTCGTAGCCTGTTACACACTGTGATCGTCTTTACCCAGAGAACGAGGCGTTTAAGGTTGGCCCCGTGAGAACCCGGGGACCAAGTCCCAGTTGTATGTCGAACTTGCGATGTTTGAGTTGATCTTTTGATTATGCAAAATTAACTTTCTGATAATGAATAAAAGTCTTATGTTACACATGAAGCTTAAAGATTTGATTTTGTAAACGGATGTACGATGCAAGGGACATGAGTTTTAAGTATAGTAGTCACATTTTTATTTCAGTTTGTCGTACGTAAACGAATATATTTGTGTGGCCAACTAACTGCATTGTCCGAACTATATGTACAGTCGACCCCATTCGCGGGGGATACGTACCACAATCCCCTTCAATAGCTAAAATCCGTGAATACTCGACACCCTGCTAAAAACTCTTACAACTGCCTATTTTGATAGTTCAAGACACCAGAAAGCCCTCTAAAAATGCTTTTACCTGAATATTTTGATAGTATTATCACAATAGCGCATTTAGTCATGAAAATATGAAACTACAGTAATTATTGAATATAAATAAACTGTCCATGAAAGTATTATATACTAGCAGGCCCCGGTTGGCAAAGGGGGTTCCGTTTTGACACCGTGTTGTAACCCGAAATATCGTCGAAAATCGTAAGAAACCCTTACTTTTAATCATTGGGGCGTCTTGTTAATGACGTAAACTTATTTTTAATGAGTTTTCCATCAAAAAACCTCCAAATTTTGACCATTCTTGCCCCTTATGGAGCCATATTTCTTCCATCGGATGAGCAACGTCGGTGTTGTGAACCCGGAACGTGTTGTAACCCGGGAAATCATTTTTGATGAATATATTTGAAGAGCATCGTAAGCGAAGCTCGGAACGTCGTAATCGAACCCGTCGTAACCTGAGGATTACCTGTACCTTCTATTTTGACCAACGGCTCAATATTTTCCAAACAGCTTATCGACAGTAGGTGAAGAAATGTGATAAACCAAATTTGCTGAAGCAATATCAGAATTCTATTTCGATTTGAGTGAGAATGTGATCTAGTCGGAATCGCCCTGTCGTTACCTAGACGTGGCACGGGCCCTGGGTGTCTTGCACAACCAGCGCCGAGTCACGTTAAGGCCCGAGATGCCAAAGGTCAGTAAAGAAACGACAGGGCACGAGAATTGGTATCTCTCGTTCGAATAGTTCTTAGTAAAAGTGGTTAGATTCAGGAGAGGTAACAGTTGTAGCTTGAAATTTGAAGAACAAAGTGAAATAATATCTTCTAGATTCTCTGATAGAATTCTGAACCCACAAAGAATTATCCGCAAGATTCCGTTAAGTCATCCGTAAGAACCTTCCACGTATAAGCTCTGGACCCTTAAAATTGGTTTTACAAATCAGTGAATTTCAGAGAAATTGGATATAGACCCCTTCCGGATTCTCTGATAGATCCATTAAATCGGTGGTTCTCAACCTTTTAATTACCGTGCCCCCCTTGCATCTGTGAGTAAAATACCCTCTCAGATTTGAAGGAAAATGAAAAATAAAGAGAGAGAGAAAGGGCGTGTTTATTCCTAAGCCCAACGAGTCTAACCACAGCAGTAGACTACAGGAAACGTAACGTTACAAGGCGATACTTTCGCATTTTTCATAAACTTCAGAATATTAGTTCCTCACTCATGTCAAGAGAATAATGAATATAATTAGAGAATTTTTAAATTTTTCCTAGGATTTGTGCCCCCCGCTGGAAATTACTGATGCCCCCCAGGTTGAGAACCACTTGCATTAAATAGTCACTTAAAAGAATCTAATTCCTTTGCAGTTACCCGTAAGAATTATTCCTTTAAAGACTTGGCGTCCGTGATGTGTTTGCATGAATGATTGTAGGTCTGTTGGAGTAATTACAGTATTCAGATTGATTTTAACAATCCACTTTGATGTAAACCCACAGACGAGTTTAGAGGATTGTATGCAAGAAAAGAAGATTTGCGTTCATCTCGAAATTCAGTAAAACATTTGTCTCAGAAGTTGAAAAAGTGAGGTGAAATAGCTGTAGGCAGTCCCCTGGTTATGACGGGCGCGGCTTACAACAGTCCGGGCTTACGACGCTCTTCAAATATATTCATCAAAAATTATTTCCCGGGTTACAACACCGATCCGACGGAAGAAATATGGCTCCAAAAAGGGGAGAATGGTCAAAATTTGGAAGTTTTTTGATGAAAAACCTCAATAAAAATGCATTTTACTTCATTTACAAGGCACCCGAATGATTAAAAGTAAGGTTTTCTTATGATTTTCGACCATATTTTGGGTTACGATGAATTTTGGCTAACGACACGACGTCAGAATGGAACCCGTCATAAACTTGGGACTGCCTGTATATTACAATTTCATGTTTGGATTAGTCAGAGTTCTGTAGTCCCTCATGACACACTCCTGCATCATTTTGGACAGGTTAAAGTTTTAGTTTTAAAAAGTTTAAAGTTTTATTATTTTTTTCTTTTTTTAAACATGCATCGCCTTAAAATACAACCATTTTGTTTTAAAATGACGCAATCAAACCGTGCACGTTGTAAGTTAACCCTTCCGCCAAACGGGAATGAAGTCCCTGTCTTGATGCTAGCCGCCAATGAATCGTAAGCCTCGGAAACAAATGCAAACTTAAACTTGCTTTCGTCGTTTGATTGGAATCTTCCACAAGTTTTTTCAACTCGGACCAACCCCAAGCCCATTCTGGCCGTGACTGAGCTATTAGAAATTTTAATGATCTTTCCGTTTCTCTGTCGTGGTTGGTACAATCCCCGCGGACAAAAAAAGGAAAACAAGCGATTGTGGTAGTGGTTCCTCACGGACGTACGTGGGTGGTGTCGTCGACGTCTGATTTCCCCGGCGTTCCATTGCTTCTGCTAAGCATCTGGTGGTTTTAAGGCTTCTAAACGTGCCCCAGAGTGTCCTTTTCCAGATCACGTAACACATTTCTCTGCTTCTTGTAAAAGTTCCCCAAGCACAGGATCTTTCTCCTGAGGTATTTTGTGTGCGGTTAAAGACGCTTATGCTTGCTAGCTTGTATGTGGACTGCGCTGTTTCGCAGCGCTCTCCTAGCGGCAGGCGTTTGTGTAATCGCCTGCAAGCATCTGAGGCCCTAGTACGCTGTGATCTCTGGGATGCTTCCTCTTTTAAGCGATTCTCAAGTGATGTCGGGTCGTATTTGGGATGGAAAATGACACATCGTATCGTTTTGACATAGAGGCAGATGTGGTCTTTTTTTTTAGTGCTATGTAGCAGAAGAATCATAAAGTTTTAAATGCACGTCCTCAGTTGTTGACTAAATCAGTTTGCAGTTTCTGTGGTTTGGACCCAGAAGTGTTGCTTCAAGCTTTTTAACTGGTTATCCAACCTCCTCTAACTCTATATTTAATATTGTGTTGATCAGTTGTCACCTCCCTTTCAAGAAAAAACTGCCATTAGAAGTGGGACTTAGAGGTACTTTTGTCATCATTTGCGAAGGTGATTTCCATTACCGCAAATTCCCTACAGTCGCCAATCTGTTGAGCTCTCATTACGAATAGTCGCAAAGCTATACCTCGCTCTCCGGACTCGCAAAAAGTTGGCTTGCCATACGGTAGTTTGTAGCTTTTGTCCAGGAGGTTACGTAAACGAATACTGTCTACAGGAGGAGGTCCTCTTTAGGGGAAATAAATGAGCCAGATTGCCCAGCAGAACTTATTTTAATCAGGGTCTTGCCGGAAACAGTCAACATGTTTTTCCTAGTGGCTTCATAAGTTTTAAATTTTTCCCTTCGATGGTTTCGTTAAAGTTCTCGCCAGTGCTTACTTCCCATGTTTTCCGGGCCATCTCGCCCTTAGATGCTGGTAGACGTCCTTCCACTTCATATTTTAATATTTTTATCGACTGGGCGTTTCCCCCCTTACCCTAACCGTCGTTGGGCCAAACTTTTCTGATAAGCTTTGTAAGCCCCAGACGACAAATTTCCGTGCCTCCTCATCTCCTCTTATTTCCACATTGGTGTTTTTGTTTCCGTCGTCCATCCCTTTTTTTTTCCCGTCCCCTAACCCCCCTCGCCCATTCAGCACTCCCCCTCATCCCGGTAGTAACGGAAATCGTACCCCTTTCATTTGGTTAGCGACTGTGTCCATCCGAGATCACTGGTAGACATAAGAGGCCTCATTGCAGATCGACTTTCAGTCCGCCGTCGTCGTGTCTATAAAGTATTCAGACCAGAGGTACTTTCATTCAGTATGAACTCTCAGAATAACCAAACAAACCCAGAATGCCTTAACTACGAAAGCAGGCTTGTGGAGAATAGGGGAACTAGAGAATAAGTTAATGGACAGATATAAGTGCGTGGAAATTGGAAACGGTGAAAATGTTCATTGGCGTTCGAGCGTGGAATTGTAAAGTAAAACCCTAGATACATTTTGGGAATGATGCTAACTAAACAGAGTCGTTCGGGTGGACGTAAGGTAGTTAAGGAAGTTCGGCGTAGTTCAAGGTAGCGCAGCCCCTCTTGTACGGTTAAATTTGCCCCCCAAATACTTCCAATTCGCGGAATGTAATAGGTTTGATTTAGTCTCGGCCCCTTGAGAAAGGTCCGTTCAATTTCAGTCAGGTCTCGGCCCCTCAATCTCTTTTAATTCAGTTACAGTCAACCCCAAGAATTCACGGGGGGTGCGTACCACAACCCCCCAAGATCTAGAAATACGATTCACTTGTAAATTTGGTGGAAAACTATAGTTTTTTAACAAAAAATTGCCAGCTCTTTGCCCAAAATTCTATCTTGGTTCAATTCCTCGTCCATAAGCGCACTACGATCCAAGCTCTCCTCACGGGCCGTAGGGCTATGCTACCTTGAATTCCTCTGTCTCCCCTTCTCCTCACATGTCCAGACCATCTGGAATCTACTTCTGGTTTCGGGAAACTCGCTAAATCTCTCGCATGTTCGCAACGAAGTCTAATGTGTTGAGTTCCAAGCGTGCCCCAGCACTGAAATACAGCTTTCGCAGGCAGGAACTGTTGAGGTCGGCCATTTTGAATCTCTGTCGCTGTGTGGAAAGTCTTCTCCATTGCTGTTCGAGGCTGCGGCCGCCGCTTTCGCTCTCGCTTCTGTCTAAGTTCTGCTTCCGCGACGAAACTCAGTCTAGCCTTCCATCGGTCGTGATTGCCGAGTCGAATCTCTCATCGTGTGTCGCTTTCAATTTGCTGCATGACTTGGGCGCAGCTTACAATAAAAAGACTATATTCCCCTGTCTGCATCTTACTCTTGCTCTTCTCCTTCTCTCTGTCTCTCTTTTTATAAAAAAAAAAAATGCTCTGTACATAGTAAGTATGCTTAATTGTAAGGTCTCATTTTCACCTTAAAAATATATATATATATATATACTCTCTTAGCCTGAAGAATTTCCCAGATGTCCTCAAGTTAACGTAATAATCTTAAGTCCGTAACGTTTAGCCATAACCCTAATGTATTTCATAAGTTCTCAGCAGCCAGATTTCGAGATGGTCTCCAGAGATTTGAGGCGGACGCGATACTGACGTGTTTAGTTCATAAGATCAATGTTTTACTTCCTTTTTTTTCCCGTTTTACTTTATTTTTAGTTTTTAATTTTTTAACTCGAGGTGTGAATGTGGAAGTGGAATTGTTTGGTTTTTCTCTCCCTCGCGCTCGCTCGCTCTTTCTCTCTCTCTCGCGCTCTCTCTCCTTCTCCCTGCCGTCCTGACGCGGGCTACGTAACGGCAGTTCGTTGATGACGTACGTTTTCATACATTAATGAAATTCACATTGAGCTCTTCGTACGTCACGTGGTTTTCGTTCGTACGAACAGCACGGACATATTCTGTTTACGTACGTAAAGGAACAGCAGGGAAAGAGAAGAGAGAGAGAGAGAGAGATAGATAGAGAGAGAGAGAGAGAGGTTAAGAGAGAGACTTTCCGTCATTCTGTAAGTTTGCATACTGTGTTTTGCCTTTGACTAATGTTTACGTTTAAGTTTGGTGTGAGTGCTCGTGCGTGCATGTGGACCGCAGCGGGCTGGCAACGTCCATCCGGGAGCCTTCGAGGCTTCTGACAGAGAATCGTCGCGGCCCTGAGGGGCTCGACTTGTTTCTGTCGAGGTCTTTTCACTTGTAAAGTAATTTTTTTATGAGATGGGGTCGATTTTAAGCGGAAAAGGCCCCGTGAAAGTCGCTCGTTTTGAGAGCGAAAGTAAGGTCCTCTCGAGGTGTACACCCCAAAGACACCTTTTCTTTGTTTTAACGTAACTGTGACGAGAGGCGACGTCAATTCCAAGAGGAAGGGGCCCTTTGAAAGTCGCTTATTTTGAGAGCAAAAGAGGTCCCCTCAAGGCGCACCTCCCACAGACGCCTCTTCCTCCGCTGCCGTCGAGGGCCCCTCTTTTAACGTAACTCTGACGAGAGGCGGTGTCGATTCCGTGAGGAAAAAAGGCCCCCGTCGACAGCCCCTCGGCATACCCTTGACGCCTCCCCGAGAGACTTTGCCGGCCCGCCCGCGCCTCCGTGATATTTCATCAGTTTACCTCACCGGTGGTTTGTCCTTACCCCACTCTATTTTGCCGCCAGCAGGTTGTACCACCTCATAAGGGTCTCTCAAAAGATATCATCTGTAGTAGCAGGCAGTATCGCATTCTCATGGAGATGGGTTTCAAGGTGAGACACAACACAATAATAATAATAATATGTACGGATACGTGTGCGCGGGTGTGTGTGTGTGTGTGTGTGTATATACACAAGTGTACAGACTCTCTCTCTCATCATTACCGTAGACCCTTCGTTCAAGGTTGTTGGGAGAGGGACCTTTCTCAGTAGACTCTACGTCATCATCAGAGGTTTGGGGCCTGCTCACGTCCGGCGCGGGGCCAGCGGCCTCTCCCTCCGGCCGGCCTGGCTCCGGGAGGCCGAGGGCGCGGGCAGCGCGCTGCGTGGGGGAGAGCGTTGGCCCCGCGCCGGCCTGCATTAGTCTGGGGGATCACTGCATGGGGGGACGGGTACCAGAGGATTGTCTTTTTCCACCATTCACGTAATTCATTGCCTTTCCAGAGTTCAGTGGCGCAGCGGCAGGTCTGCGGGAGAATCGGCCCACATATATGTATATATACACATACACATTTTGTATTATGATGAAAAGAATCTGACTTATTTAAAAGCCCTGAGAGAAATTTGGTTTTTTATATTGAAGATGTCCTGTGTGTGTTCACAACTTGTGCTTTTCAGGCGTCGAATTCTGACGTCTCGTGAGACCTGCTGACTCCTTCGGTCTCCCCTGTCGAGCGTCAGCAAAGATAATTCCTTAATTTCCAAAGAATTTGATGGAATTTGTTCAGTATTAGTCAGCTGCTCTCATGCTGCCGTCAGAATTGGACGCCTGTTAAATATGTAAGGGCTCTTTAGCCCCTTAATAATTTAGGATATTTATTTATGTAAGTGTGTCTCTCTCTCTCTCTCTCTCTCTCTCTCTCTCTCTCTCTCTCTCTCTCTCTCTCTCTCTCTCTCTCTCTCTCTCTCTCTCTCTCCTTAGATACATATTCCTCTATATATAAACAAACGTACAGACGTCATCTCTGAATGACTGATAGTACAGGATGACCCTCTGTGAGTTTAGACCATCTTCAAACATCTGGAAGAAATTGGTTTTTCGACGACAAGAACATATTTCTCTCTCTCTCTCTCTCTCTCTCTCTCTCTCTCTCTCTCTCTCTCTCTCTCTCTCTCTCTCTCTCTCTCTCTCTCTATTCATTGAATGTATATATGCTCACGTAATTGTATTCTCTTTCAGGTGATAAAATGATAAAAAATGTCTTTCAAGTTTACTTACATGTTTCTCTCTCTCTCTCTCTCTCTCTCTCTCTCTCTCTCTCTCTCTCTCTCTCTCTCTCTCTCTCTCTCTCTCTCTCTCTCTCTCTCTCGCAGCATTTTTGCTGTGGTTGCATCCTGGTCTTGTTCATGTTTCTGCTGTGGGGGTCTGGAATTGGTTCGTCTTTCGTTCTGTTCGCGATTCAGAGTCGTTCGTACGTTTGCTCGTACGTAGTCGCTGCTAACGAGTGTCGTGGAAGGCAGACTGTGTAGGTAGGTGGTGGGGCAGCCGTATGGTGCTTGTGGTTTATCTAATCTTAGAACAAATTGGGAACTTAACTCTTCGTTGCATTGCAGATCAATCGGGCGTACTTTGTGAGAGGGCCGAGGAGGCGGGAAGGTAGATTCGTACTCCAAGACTTCGTCTTCCCCAGGATTCGGTCGTGAACGGAGGCAGATTTGCTTTCCAGATTCCATGCTTTGTGTTCTTCATGTGAAGACATCCCTTACGTCGATGTCCGTAGTTTCACATTAGTGATGTTCTATTTGTCTATTGGAAAGTAGCACTTTTGACAGGGCCTTCTTGCCTTTTAGGTTTCACCCTTTCCGAGACGCGAAGCTTTCGTCAGTCCCTTCGAGATCTAGGAAATGTGATCCGCTGGTAGCGGTCTGGTTAAGCTACATGAACAAAAAGGCTACAGACTTATGGATTAGGGGTGTTGTTATTGGATCTTTGCTGGTCTAGTGAAAGAACTGACGGTCGAATTTTACAAATGTCTGTGGTCTGGCCATGTGAGAGAAAGTAAAAAATCAGACGTTCTGGAAGAATACAAATCGAAAGCATCTTTGACAGATTCCACTGTGGCTTAGAGGAAGACGAAGATTGTCTAGATCATTCAGAGTAACCGAGAAAAGCTGAATTTGCTGTTCATACTTTCGTGAGAGTTGTGTCACGTAGCAGACAGAGAAGGAATTGAAACTTCTAAGATCTAAGATGATTTGGACAGCTCAAGGGAAGTTGCTGGAAGGTCGTGGAAGGACCCAAACTCGACAAGAATCCAGGCTGTGTCGACAGCGGCTAGAGACCTCTAACATCTTACCAAGAAGAAACTGCAAGGTGGGGTCGAGACTTGTTGTCAGCCGGTAAAGAGAGTACAAGAGAAGGAATTGGATGCAGTAGAGATGAAACTGCTCAGGTGGATGTATGGAGTAACAAAAATGCACAGGATCAAAATTTATAGAATAAGAGGAACTGCCAAAGTTGTAGAACTGTCAAAGAAGGCCCAGGAAAGAAGACTACAGTGGTATGGCCATGTGATGAGAAGGGGTGAGACATGTATGGAGGACAGTGATGCAGATAGAGGTGCCCGGTGGAAGAGCGAGAGGAAGACCGAAGAAGCGAAGTTGGATGGATGTAGTTGGAGAAGACCTGAGAGACAAACAATTGTCAGAGAAAGAAGACGACGACTCTTGTTGGGGACAAGTCTGGCCTTTTTTCTGATGTCAGTAAGCTCTTGAATAATCATGGAAAGTTCTCTGGTGATCACAACTCGCAAACAGCTAGGTGGTCGCAGACGTACAAAGCAGGCTTCTGTGAAATACAGTGATTGTCCCAAAACAAGGACCTATAGTAAGGCCCAGGTAATCACTTCCGCTCTTCCATCCTGCTGCCCAACCAGTTCTGCACTCCGATCCTTGTACGGCATCTTGTTTAATGTCTGGATCTGTGTGTGTTGTTCTCCAAGCACTCCAACGCCCTCTTTTCACCGTTTGAGCATTGAAGAATGGCTGAAAGTCCCCCCAGTGTTTGGCATCATGGTCTTATTTTGCAGATGATTTATCCCTGAGGACTACCTTTTGCATGCAGAGAAAAAGTTGTGTGCAAAAACAGGTCTTGAAAGCCAAGAATCAGTGCCTGGTGCCTTAGAGTATGGTGGGGAAAGGTGACATCAATAATTGGCACAGGAGATCATTTTGCATTCCTACAGTTGACAGATTAAAGGCCGGTTTTAATAGGTAACAATACAAAGACACAACGCCTCGATAGAGTGCGACCTAGACTCCAGATTGCACTTCCTGTGTCGTCTCTTTCGGCACCGAGAAGCTGACGATTATCGGAAGAAGGAAACCAACCGATTGAGCAGCCGTGTCTAAACCCTGAATTTTGTCGGGAGAATCTCGAAGGCCTGACGGAACGGTGTCTTCCGTTGATAACTGGACTGAGGTGGTAAAGCCTATGGCATTAAGGCAATCATCACCATAGAGTAGGAATTTAACTAGTGGCTCACAAAACCTTGAAGGATGGCCTAGGAAATTAAAAAAAAAAATGGATGGAGACTTAAATGTCTGTGATGTGGATTCAGGCACAAGGATTGTTGGATTGTAAGATGAGTATCAGCGGCATATTTGCCAACGTCGACTGCTTGTTGGAGATTCGTGTAACTAGAAAGTACGTGAAAGCGACATCAGTTTTCCGAACGCAGTGAAAAGAAGTGTTTCGACATTGTTGCGCCATGTACGTCCTGGTGTGTCGTGGAATTTTAGGTCGAATGTTCTGTCACTCTTGATTATGCTTTGTTCCCAAGAGGCTCCTTTGTTGCGTTTTCCTCACTTGAGTCTGGCCATTTCTTCGTTTTATTCTCACAGTTTCTTAAAGTCTTTTGATATGTTTTCGCCGTAGCAACTTGGTTCCCCTGGCGTGAAAGATTTCGTAGCAAGCGGACAGCCTTTTGGACCTTTTTCGCATTGGTGATTACTCAAGGTTAGGTTGTAATTGTACGTATGTCCCTACGTCATGTCGGAACAAGTACAGTACTGCCAAGGTTTAGTCGTCCGTTGTATTCAGATTAGTGTTTCGGAGACGCACTCTCTCTGTTTTTTATGTAGTTTTTATCTTTGTCCAGACCCTAATATTGTCAGATTTTATTCAGCGTGTAGCTTTCACCAATTCACGGAACGACATTGTGCCTCGGATAACAAATTCCACAGAGGTATCTTTGAAATCCGTGTGCCGAAGGCTGCTGTGTATACTTTCCACCGCTTTCCAATCCCACTTGGCTGTCCAACTTCTCGAACCGTGTCCTGCTTTTGAGCTGTCCAATGTTCAAGACGAAATCCTTCCGGACGAATCTCTCTTTAGAAAGTAACTACGAAAATATGGGTGATCGTAAGTCGGCGACGAGTTTAGTGTAAGTGATTCGATAGTCGTGCGTCCTTTGAGAACAAGTGCACGTGTTACAGTTGACAAGACTTGAAAATTAATGTATAGGATGAGTACGTATCGAAAATGAGTTGGTACGTATTAAAAATTGAATGAGTACGTACTAAAAATTAATGAGTACGTACTAAAAATTAATGAGTACGTACTAAAAATAAATGAGTACGTATTAAAAATTGAATGAGTACGCATTAAAAATTAGTGAGTACGTACTAAAAATAAATGAGTACGTATTAAAAATTGAATGAGTACGTATAAAAAATTAGTTAGTACGTATCGAAAATGAATGAGTACGTATCGAAAATGAATGAGTACGCATCGAAAATAAATGAGTACGTATTAAAAATTGAATGAGTACGTACTAAAAATTAATGAGTACGTATTAAAAATAAATGAGTATGTATTAAAAATTGAATGAGTACGTATTAAAAATTAATGAGTACGTGCTAAAAATAAATGAGTACGTATTAAAAATGAATCGGTACGTATTAAAAATGAATGAGTATGTATTCAAAATGAATGAGTACGTATTCAAAATGAATGAGTACGTATTCAAAATTAATGAGTACGTATTCAAAATTAATGAGTACGTATTAAGAATTAATGAGTATATAATAAAAATGAATGAGTACGTAATATAAATTAATGAGTACGCATTAAAAATAAATGAGTACGTATTAAAAATAAATGAGTATGTAATAAAAATATATAATAAAAATTGAGTACGTAATCAAAATTGAGTACGTAATCAAAATTGAGTACGTAATCAAAATTGAGTACGAACTCAAAATTGAGTACGAACTCAAAATAGAGTACGAAACAAAAATTAATGAGTATGTAATGAAAATTAATGAGTGTATGTACAAAAATTAATGAGTACGTTTTAAAAATGAACGATTTCGTATTAGAAATCAATGAGTGCGTAGTGAAAATAAATGAGTATGCATTGAAAATAAATGAGTACGCATTGAAAATAAACGAGTACGCATTTAAAATAAACGAGGACGCATTAAAAATAAATGAGTACGCATTAAAAATAAACGAGTACTTATTAAAAGTTAATGAGTACGTGTTAGAAATTAATAAGCACATAGTGAAAATATTACTAAGATATTAAAACTTAATAACTACGTATCGAGATGGTTTGGACTTTCGGCAGGGGGTCGGGCCAAGCTTGTTACGGGACGGTCGAGAGAGCATCTCTCTCTCTCTCTCTCTCTCTCTCTCTCTCTCTCTCTCTCTCTCTCTCTCTCTCTCTCTCTCTCTCTCTCTCTCTCTCTCTCTTTCCGATAAAGAATCTTAATGTTAAGGTTAAGGCAATGTTTTAAGAAACAATTTTTTATGCATACAGAAGAGACATTGTATGTCCCTGTAGTGTCACGATACAGTTGCATGACATCAGAATACATACAGCATAGTGTACAGTAGCCCGCCCTCTTAAGGTGCCCAAGCTAATCGAATACCCCTCCTTCTCCCCGAAACACTCCGACCCCCGTTCCGTATAGAAGGAAGAGATTGAGGCCGCCCTACGTAACAATAACATGGTCCTGGACGACACCCTCATGGAGCTCAACAGCGGGGGCGGAAGGTCCGCCGTCTCCATGGGAGGGGGCAGCGGTGCCGCCGGGGCCGGAGGGGACGCCTGGAGGAACCCCCCGCCCCTGGACGAACACACGCCGTACGACTGCATCAATCCCAACTTCCAGCAGCGATTTCCTCAGGCGCCTCCGCACTTGCCGTTCTCGTCACAGGTGAGGAGGGCCTTGATTCAGTCGCAGGTGATTTGACCCCGTTCGCGTAACCTTAACGTTAATTGCAGGTGGCGTCGACCCCTTCGGAGTCTTGTGTGAGTTTGGGTCGCTGGTGAAGTTGACCCCTCTCCTTATTGGTCCCTTCCACAGATCCTTGCGGTTTAAATGGACCTCACGTGTCGTCCTTTTCATCACCCGCGGGCATCTCCACCCTTCCCCGTTCTGTTCTTAGTTGCCCTTAAGCACCCCCATCCTTCCCCAGTTCATTTCCCCCTACTCAAAATGACAGGTCATAGAATAGTTAGCAGGGACGTAACATTAGTTTTGAAAGCCTATTATTATAAATTTAACATACCCCTAACAAATGCAGATGTCCTGACAAATGTAGCCTTGTGTTTTGGCCGATTAACTTATCAAAATTAGGCTTCTCCAGTCTCTGTTACCATTTGCAATGCTCAGTCAGGGTGCTGCTGTTGCAAAGGTGGCCGGTCGTCTTTCCCAGACGAGCGGACCGTAATGCAATAGCTCGCTGGGAAGGAGCATTGCGTATGTGACTGAGATGATACGAGGAAAGTTAAACCAGGGGGCCCAGTTAGAGTTCTGACCACTTGGCGATGTTTAAATTGAGTTATTGTCGTATGAGTGGCGACATTATTCTGTTAATCTTAGCTCTGGGATTCATTTCATGGCCTGGTTTTCCCAGGATTAAATTTTGATGTTAGGTATGTAGAGGCCGATCGTTCCCTGCGATAGGATCATGTCCCCACGACGTCCTCCCGATTCCCCGTCCTTTTCCGAATCTGTTTTGTAGTTTTAAGTTGTCCCCCTCTTTTAGTCGTTCATGTTCCCCATAATCCTTTAAAAACCTAATGACTGCTCCTCCCCTCACAGGGCGGCGGTGGAGGCGGAGGAGGAACGGGTAGCGCCCCTCACGTCCGCGTGCTGATGCAGCACATCCAGATGGCCGTGCAGGCCGGTTACCTCAACCCCCAGATCCTAAACCAGCCTCTGGCGCCCACCACCCTGATGCTGCTCAACAACATGCTCTCGCACATCAACATCCTGCAGAAGCTGTCGCAGCAGCAGGCCCTGTGGACCGCCCAGGCCCACCTGGGCAAGAACTCCTCGGCCACCATCCTACAGCTCAACATCAACATCACCAAGACGAAGCAACAGATCCAAAACTTGCAGGTGAGTCCTTGGAGCCGTCCGAAGTGGCCCTTCGACTCCTCTTGCCGTCTGTACGGGCCGTCGGGCCCAGACCAGGAAGAGGCGAAGAGCCTCCGTAGTAGAGTCTGGCCTCAGCCTTGACGTTCAAACCAGGAAGAGGCGAAGACCCTCTGTAGTAGAGTCTGGCCTCAGCCTTGACGTTCAAACCAGGTAGAGACCAAGACCCTCTGCAGTAGAGTCTGGCCTCAGCCTTGACGTTCAAACCAGGAAGAGGCGAAGAACCTCTTTAGTAGAGTCTGGCCTTGACCTTGACGTTTCGAAGTTGGGGTCGGGCTCCGCACCTCGAGGAGGTTTGTCGGGGGAAAGTACCCCAGAAAAAGTTGTCTCGATATAGTGACTCTGAAGTAGAAAGTCTTCAAATTGAAAGGGACCTTTGTTGCAGAACCTTGAAAAAGTTAAATTTCAGTCTTTAAGTCCATAGATTATCAGTTCTCATTTAAGGAGGCAAATCCTTTGGAATTTATGGTACCTTTTTTCAAGATATATCGTGCTATAGATTTGTCTGAAGTCGCTAAATAACTTGAAGTAAAAAAACAGTACGTTTAGGGAAGTAATCCGTGGAGATTTGAGTCGAAATACCCCAATTCTTTGTGGGATTTCGACAAAATCCCTCAATTTCACGAGACAGCTTAACACCAAACAGAATCTCACCGAACCTAACCGTCCTCCGTCTCCCCCCACGCAGAACCAGATCGCCGCGCAGCAGGCCCTGTACGTAAAACAGCAGCAGCAGCAGCAGCCGCAGCAGCACCACCACCACCAACTCAACCCCATGTCCGTGGGGCCACCGGGAACGCAGCAGAACGAGTTTCTGAACAAACCCAGCAGTCTTCCAGAACAGCTCTATAGCAGTTTCAACCACATTATGTTGCAGGATGCCAATCCCAACCCCCAGAATGCTCCTCCCATCAACGTCGGCGTGAGTAGTAGTCTCTCTCTCTCTCTCTCTCTCTCTCTCTCTCTCTCTCTCTCTCTCTCTCTCTCTCTCTCTCTCTCTCTCCTGACTTTATCTATGCCCTGTCTCCTCGATTTATCGGGTGTCACCCCCGAGTCCGCTTCCTTACGCCCCCGTGCCGTGACGCTCCTTGATTTTACTGCTTTTCTCCCATTCTTCCCACATGTCTTGACCGTCTCGGTTTTCAACCCTCGATGTCTGTCAAGTTATCCATTTGATTTATCGTTTGTTACCCCAGAGTCCACTCCTTACGCCCCCATGCCTTAACGCTCCTTGATTTTACTGCTTTTCTCCCATTCTTCACATATGTCTAGACCATCCCAAGTTTATTTCTGCCTCTGTGTCGTATTTTCCTTCCCGTGAATATGATTTTGCACGCGATTGTAATGACATCTCGCGTCTGATGCGACCTCATCAATCAATCAATCTCTCTCTCTCTCCAACAGCAACAGGGTAGCCGCCTCCACCAGTGGAAGTTGCCGTCGCTGGAGAACGACGAGCCCCACGACTTCATCCGTGCCCCCGGCGCCCCCGGGAAGCCTGTCATGCCACCCACCCACTCCTCATCGCCTAACATTACGCCCTTGTTAGGAACATCAAGCAGGTGAGTGAGAGAGTGAGGCTTTGTCCGTCTGTGTGTCAGATCTTGAAAACTGCTGAGGCTAGAGGGCTGCAAATTGGTATGTTGATCGTTCAGCCTCCAATCATCGAACATACCAAATTGCAGCCCTCTAGCCCGAGTAGTTTTTATTTTATTTAAGGTTAAAGTCGGCTATAATCGTGCGTCTGGAACGCTGTAGGAGAGGCCACCACTCGGCCATATATATGCAGGAACTAGGGACTTCTATATACGGGGACTCAGAACCTATGTATGCAGGGACTAGGGACCTATATATATACAGGAACTATAGATCTATATATATGTACAGGAACTAGGGACCTATATGTACAGGGATTAAGTCCCTATATATACAGGGATTAGGAACATAGTGACTAGGAATCTATATATACAGGAATGAGGGACCTACATACATAGATATATATATATAGAAGGACCTGACGCCGTCGCGGGGACACCCTTATAGGTCCCCGCAAGCCCCCGGAAGTTCCGACGACCTCCGGCGACTCTCGGACCCTAACCGCCCCTTCTTCTCTCCCTTCCCTCCCGCAGTACCTGGTCCCTCAACCGCCCGTCGGAGACGGGCTGGCCCGAGAGCAGCAGCGCCGACGTGAGCAACAGCCCCGTGGGCGTGGAGAAGGGCGTTCAGAACATGGACTCGTCCCAGTGGGGCACGGCTGCCCAGGGGAGCACGACGGCCTCTTGCGGGCTGGACATCAAACCTTTTGAGCCTGGCAAGCCTTGGATGGTGAGTGTGCGGTTGATCTCTCTCTCTCTCTCTCTCTCTCTCTCTCTCTCTCTCTCTCTCTCTCTCTCTCTCTCTCTCTCTCTCTCTCTCTCTCTCTCTCTCTCTCTGCTGAGAATGTTCCTTCCATTCAAATACCATTTGAAATATTCGTCGTATCTCTCTCTCTCTTCAAAATATCCCTCCCACTCAAATGCAGTATTGAATATCAAATGTTAATCTCTCTCTCTCTCTCTCTCTCTCTCTCTCTCTCTCTCTCTCTCTCTCTCTCTCTCTCTCTCTCTCTCTCTCTCTCTCTCTTTATTCTGCCATGTCTCGCTCCAAATTTTCGTCTCCTTGACACCCTCTGGCTTGTAATCTCTCTCTCTCTCTCTCTCTCTCTCTCTCTCTCTCTCTCTCTCTCTCTCTCTCTCTCTCTCTCTCTCTCTCTCTCTCTCTCTCTCTCTCTCTCTCCTGCTTATTCTGCCATGTTTCGCTCCAAATTTTTGTCAACCCGACAACCTCTGACCCGTAATCTCTCTGACCTCCGATGACCTCCCGCCCCCTTTCTCCCGCAGATGAAAAACATCGAAGACGACCCGAACATCACACCCGGCTCCGTGACGCGATCCCCTTTCTCCCTGGGCATCAAGGACTCGGAGCTCCTGACCTCCATCTCGAAGACGTCCACCACCAACACCGCCACCGACATGGGTGGGCCCCTGACCTCCCTCTCCCTCTCTTCCAACACCTGGAGCTTCAATCCCGGCCCGGGGCACCAGAACGCAAATTCGCCTCTCTCAGGGTGAGGGCTCTAGACTAAGATTTTTGACATTTTTTGATGTTTTTTAGTAATTTTCTAGGTTTTTATATTTTCATTTTTTGTATTTTTAAAGGTTTTTTGTTCATTTAAGTAAGTTTTAGTTTTTTATATGTCATGTACGAAACAAACACTCGCTCTGGACATTAGAACGAACTCCTTTTGCCAACGGGAATCCGGTACGATCAGTAAAATTGTAAATTCAACAGGTAGCACCCGAACCAGTACCTCCATGATGGGCTGCTATCTTCTCGCCCCGCCCTTCATTTTTAAAAGCCATTCATAAGAAAACTACCATCTCATTTTACATTTTAACGTTAACACTGATGAGGAGTTCCATTCAGGTGTCCGAACGTCTTTGTTTCTTGTACACAGTAATAGATTCACTATATAATTCATTGTTTTACACAGTAATAGATTTGCTATATAATTGCAGATTTTCTTTACTCCGATTGTTTTTCATGAGATTGTGAGTTTCTCAGCGATCAAGTATGTTGTATTTGGACTTGAAAAAAAGTCTGGGGAATTCAATGTATCATATTTAAAAAAAAAAAGTCTGGGGAATTAAATGTTATCATAATTTGATCTGAAAAAGGCTGGGAGGTCAAGTGGTATTTATTGAAGACTTGAAAAAGAAGTCTGGGAAATGAAATATATGTAGACTTTCAAAAAGGCTAAAAATAAAGGCTTCAAAGTGAAAGAAATCAAATTTAGACTTGATAAAAGGCTGGGAAATCGAATGGAGTTCGTCGTAAGCTGTAACGACTGTAGCCGCGGCTAGTACGACGTGTAAACACGCTCTCGTTCTTCCAGGGACAGCGGTAAGCTCAGCTCAGGCAGCAACGGCAAGAGTGGCTCCACCTGGAGCGAAGGCGGCGGCCAGGACGGCTCCTCCCCCTCGGAGCTGTGGGGCGGAACCACGGGCAACAAGCTCCGAGGGCCCCCTCCAGGCATGACCATCGGCGTGCCAAACAAGAGCGCCAGCGGAACCGGAGGCGCGGGAGCGGCAGGAGCCGTGGTGACCGGAGGAGGAGGAGGAGGCGGAGGAGGAGGGTCCTGGCTGGGCCGCTCCACCTCTTGGACCGGGGAGCAGCAGAGGAACCCACAGAATAGTGCCTTACACCCCGCCACCGGGGTGGCTGCATCGGGAGCCTGGACGGCCAACTCCCAGCTGCCCTCGACGTGGCTCATTCTCAAGAACCTCACACCTCAGGTAAGGGACGAGGAGGAGGAGGAGGACCCATTTCGGATCCTCGAGTCCTCTTCCGTGTCTCTCTCCCGTCTCACTTTCCTCTACTCAGTCCTGACAATCGAGAATTGTTGCATATGCAACTGCAAGGAAGGAAGACAACCACTTTCAGATCCTCTTTCGTGTTCCTCCTTTCTTGTCCCGCGTTCCCCGACCCTCCCCGACAATCGGCGTTGGTTGCACAGTGCAACGGCTAAAGGTTTCCTTCCTCCCGTTAAACCTTTCTCAACTCTCTGGTGTCCCTTTCAGCGAAGGACCACTTTTAGATCCTCTTTCGTGTTCCCCTTCTTCCAGCCCGTTTTCCTCGACCCTCTCCTAACAATCGTTGCGTGAGCAACTGCAGAAGAGACCGTTTTTACTCTGCCGTGTCCCCGATTGACCCCACGCCCCTGTCACGGGTCCCAGTTTGGATCCAGCTCTGTCCTAAATTTTATGTTCCTTATATCAACTTTAGAATCCTCATTAAGAGAGCTTTTTCTTTTCGTGGTAGATTCAAGATTCCTCGTTGAGAAGCCGCCTCCTTTCCTCATTAGATTTAGAGATTTCTCGTTAAGTAAGCTGCTGCTTTTCTCGATTTAGTTGTCAGCCACGCAAATGGTCAGGACGAAACACCACCCAAAATTATGCATTAATCGCGGAAAGTTCTCCTATTCATGGTATTTTTCATGGAGAAATATTCACTAATTACTGTATTTTCGTATCATTGACGCGACTAGATGCATTTTTTGTAAGAAGACTTAAAACACTTAGATATAAACATTTTTAGAAGGGGTTTTTGGGTGTTTGAACTATCAAAGTAGGCGACTTGTAAGTGTTTTTAAGGTGTCAAATATTTGCATAGGGTTGGTGAATACTGCGAGTCGACTGTCCGCTAATTTGGTTAAATTTCAGTCATCAATTTTATCTCCGGTGTCTTTAAAACCTTGTTCAGTTCAAGAAGCAAGTACTGTTGTTATATAATTGAGCGCTTGCTCGTTTTATATCCAAGCACTCTGTCGGAAATAGTTTTCAGTTTTGGAAAGAGTTTTCATTTGAATATTTTGGGGAGAAATTGGGAGAAAGATGGTTTAAAAATGTCTAGCCAATTTTCTGAAACTTTTCCTTTGAATATTGTGATTTAAACCAGAGAGTACTGACGAACGGAGATTAGTTATAGACGAAAGGGGGTTACAAAATTACAAGCTGTGGGGATTACTCTAACCGGAGAGCACAGGTGAATGGAGATTACTTGTAACCTCGAAGAACTGACAAGGATTACCCTTTCCAGATTGACGGTTCCACCCTGAAGACTCTGTGCATGCAACACGGTCCGCTGGTCAACTTCTACCTCTCGCTCAACCATGGGTTCGCCCTCGTCAACTATGGGTCCCGAGAAGAGGCCGCCAAGGTGGGTATCTCTCTCTCTCTCTCTCTCTCTCTCTCTCTCTCTCTCTCTCTCTCTCTCTCTCTCTGAAATGAAGCTAAACTTGGGTATGTCCACTTTTATGTCTTCTTTGACGCCCTCTCTTTCTGGAACGGAGTTCACCGTAGCTAAACGTTGGTATATACTCTCTCTCTCTCTGTGTGTGAAACTAATCCCCATCTCTCTCTCTCTCTCTCTCTCTCCCCCACAGGCCCAGGGCAACCTGAATAACTGCCTCTTAAGCAACACAACCATCCTGGCCGAATTCGCCAACGACGCCGAGGTGAAACAGGTCATGGGTCAGCCCACCCACCAGGGCCAGGGAGGGGCGCCCCCCACCCCTGCCCCAATGAACGCCTCCGCAGGAGGAGCAGGCGGAGCGGGCGGAGGCGGCGGCGGCTGGGGCGGCGGCTCCGGCCGAGGATCCACCCCCACCTCCCAGTCGTCCGTGGGGTCGAAAGTCGACTCGTGGGGAAGCAACGGGAACAGCTCCAACCTGTGGAGCAGCGGGCCCGGGGGCAGCTCCTCCCTCTGGGGCGGGGCAGGCCTGGGGGACGGGGGAGAGCAGCACCGTGCCACGCCGTCCTCTCTCAAACCGTACCTGCCTGATGGTCTGTTGACCTCAGAGTCCATGTGAAGAGTGACGGTGACTGCGCAGGTGTTGGGCTCTTCCTCTTCCTCTTCCTCCTCCTCCTCCTCCTCCTCCTCCCCCCCCACTCCGGCGTGAGAGTGCGTCGCCCTGCGACGACAGCGGCTGCGGAATTTGGCGGCAGCGATCGCCGACGGGCGGACGCGGACGACGTCCGTCTGTCGCCCCTTGGCGAGCCTTGCCGCTGGAAGACACTGCCTGTTCCAACGCCAGCAAAGCCCCAAAAAGCGAGTCAGTCCAGATCGAAGGAGCCGAGAGGATGGTTGCGGAAGACCGGAAGGAGGTGGAGGAGGAGGAGGCCGCGACGAAGAAGAAGAAGAAGAAGAAGAGGAGGATCTTTCGAAACGTCGTCTCCGTTCGCCCGAGTTTCCGCGAACGAGGAAAACGAAGGAGTGACGAATAACGAAAACTGAAATGAAAAGGTCCCCCCCCCACCCTCACTCATCGGACACTCGGGGGGGCCCGTAGACTCGTCACGTTGCGATTGACTAGACTTTCACGTAGGTGTCCTCTGTGTTCAGGCGGCAGAGCGGCGCGGGGTGCGCGCGGCTGAAGGCGGCCGGCCGGCTGGCGGCAGGGGCCGCCTCGGGAAACGAGTGGGGCGGGA
Organism: Macrobrachium rosenbergii; assembly: GCF_040412425.1. Lineage (NCBI taxonomy): Eukaryota > Metazoa > Arthropoda > Malacostraca > Decapoda > Palaemonidae > Macrobrachium > Macrobrachium rosenbergii. Next base: position 716,232 of record NW_027100732.1, read on the forward strand.
AACAAACAAAGACGAGAAAATGATGATGATGAAATAAATAAAAAAGGTGCTTTCCCCCTCTTATATCCCATAACCCCCCCCCTCCTTGAAAAAGAGCCTCTGCCCCCGCCCGCCCGCCCGCCTCTTCTCCGCGCATCTCGTCCAGCCGTCTGCCACCCTCTCAAAAAACCCCCCCTCTCCCCAAATACATGCATTTCACACGGAGGACGGAGGCCTGGCCGGCTTCTCTGCGAGTGAGTGAGCGAGCGCGCGTGTCGTCGTCGTGTGTGTGTGTGTGCGTGCGCGTGAGATTGTGTCGCGGTGCGCGAGCGGCAGGCCTCTCTTCCCTCCTACAGGGTAAGATGAATTTATTAAACTGACCAAGATGAGAAACAAAACGCAAAATATGAAGCTCATTTCAACGGGAAGGAGGAGGAGGAGAATAGGAGGAGCAACAACGCTGCCTTCCTCTCTCTCTCTCTCTCTCTCTCTCTCTCGTTCGTACCTACCTACCTGACGTACCGCTAAACTTGTGTATATCCAAACCATTGTTGTAACATTGCCTTAAAAGTAATTAACGGTAGAGAGGAAGACGTAATTAAGAGACATTAATAATATTACGATTAGCTCCAAGCACATCTCTCTCTCCCTCTCTCTCTCTCTCTCTCTCTGCGGCTTCCGTTTCCCCGTCTCTCTCTCTCTCTCTCTCTCTCCCTCTCTCTCTCTCGCGTACGTCTCGAGCGTCTCTCAGTAATAATGCTCTGATCACTTGTAGTTAACGATGATGATACGATGATTTAATGCTGATATGATGATTTAATCTTAATTGTTACGATGACGGGCAACTGCAGGACCCTAAGCCCTTGCGGGGGACGCAAGGCGACATCCTACGTTTAAGGGAAGAAATAAAGGAAAAGAAAAAAAAAAAAAAAAACATTATTATTCCGTGCTGTGAATCTTAAATACAAAAGATGAAGTTGATTGTATTCAAATTGAATCCTGATGTTGACCATAATTTTAGAAGAAGATAAAGAAGATTTATAAAAAAGAAAAAGTTTACTCCCAAAAAAAAAAATTTAAAAATATAAAATAAAAAAACCCACCCCCCAAAAAAAAAAAATGATAAACAAAGGTGCAAGCAAAGCGGCCCCGGGGGAGCCGACCTGCCTGCGCTCGGCCCCCCGCCGCGGCCGCCTCGTTCTACTGGTCCTATTTCAAACGAGAAGAGGAAACGAGGGAAAACCAGTCTCTTAATGCCAATAAATTCTAAGTCTCTTTTTTGATGAACCTGAATGAAGAAGAAGAAGAAGAAGAAGAAGAAGACGCTGAAGAAGAATAACAAGTCCTTTTTTTAATGTTTAGTTTTATTAATATAATTATAGTTATTATTATTATTATTATTATACTATGGAGTAGGTCTCTAGTTGTAGCCAGTTCCCCCAAAAATCTAAACACAGGAGCCCTGTCGACGAGGACCCCCCCGAGCGGGTTTCCCCCCCTCCCCTCTCCCCCCCCCCCTCCCCAGGCCCACCCGGCCCGCTGGGTTCCTTCCCGTCCCCTGCGGCGCGCCCCTGCTCCGGCGGCCTCCCCGGGTTGCCGCCTGCCCCCTGCCGTGTGATTTGACTTAGGCCCCGGGGGGCGCCGGCACGGAAATGCCCGCCCGGGAGGGAAGGAAACTAGCCGTCGGGCGGGGCACCCTTGTTTAGGGGGGGGGGGACGGGGGCGGCGGGAGAACGAGAGCTCGGGGGACGTCGCGGGGCGCGTTCAAAATACCATTGTTTCGCGTGCGTGTGCGTGTGTGTGTATATGCGTGCGCGCGCTCTGTGCATTTCCTGGTGGGGCGCGCGCGTCTCTCTCTCCACGCGCGTTTGTTTTTTCAATGTCGGTGTACCAAAAGATAATGAGTTAAGGTCTTTTATTTTTTATTTTTTTTTTTCCGTAGCTATTAAGGAACTCTTGCTAATGACACTCCCATTGTGTGATATATAAAAAAAAAAGTCTTACTATGGATCACTGCTTTTGAGTATAGATTATACATAACATATATATAAACATATATATAGAAATCTATATTATATATATAGACTAAATGTGCTTACTTAATATGATAATTATTCGTAGTTGTTTTTTTTAGGTACTAAGTCTAAACTTTACACATAGGTGGTTTTCTCATCACAAAGAAGTGGAGAATTAACTGCTACTCCTACTCCTACTGGGCGTCATTATTATAACTATTGTAAGGTGACCCACCCTTCCGCTCTCTCTCTCTCTATCTCTCTCTATCTCTCTCTCTCTCTCTCTCTTTTCAACCTCCTCGGAAGAAATGCTCACACGTACAATTTTGGCCGAAGGAGGGGATCTTATATATATATGTAATATACAAACACACAACTTGTTCGTTCCAGAGGCATCGTATTTTATCCCGGGACCCTGAGGGGGCCGTCAGGGGTTGGGCTTTCTCACCGCTTAGGTAAGATAACGGGCAAGTGTTTTTGTTCCCTTTTGGGGGGTTTTGGTGGGGGGGGGGAGGGTGGATGGACTTCTCCCTCGTCCCTCCGCTGGAGGGGGAGGAGGAGCAGTGCCTTTCGGGAAAATGAATGAAAAGTCACTCACACAACAGGGAGAGAGGTCGGAGGGCGATTTAGGGCAGTTGGCGACGGAGGTTGCGGGTGGGGGAGAGGGACACGCTTACCGTCATTCGTCTTCCTTTCTTTGGTTCTCCTCCTCCTCCTCCTCCACCTCCTCCACCTCCTCCTCCTTCTTCAGCCGGATCTTGTGCCTGATAAAATGGATCTCCGAGCCGTTGTCGGCTTGATTTTTTCCCCTCCCACGTCCTTCATATCATTGTGATGGGGTTTCGCTCGCTGAAATTGCCGCTCTCCCTCTCTCTCATTCTCTTTCTCTCTCCGCCCTCCCTCCCCCCTCCTTCGTTTGCTCTTTACCTCCTCCTCTCTCTCTCTCTCTCTCTCTCTCTCTCTCTCTCTCTCCAGTGGTCTCGGTCTCACCGTTGCTGCCAATATGATAGTAAGTCTTTCGTCAAAAGGTTGTGTACACTCTCCTGACATTCTTGGGTAGGCAGCGACAGCGTGCGCCCGTTCGTCCACGGTACGGAGAGGGGAAGCCATCATATCCCTTTCCTCTCTTCCTCCACCTCCTCCTCCTCCTCCTCCTCCTCCTCATCGTCCATTTCTCTCTCCTCAGATGATATACTTGTTGATGATCGATGATGATTTTATTGACGAGGCCACAATTCATTGACTGCTGTGATGTCCCAATCAAGGCTTTAAAGGGGAGGAATGATGACGATGTCGACGATGTCGGTGTAAGCAGAGAGGGCGGAGGAGGAGGCCAGCGTCAGCTGCTACCCCTCCCTTCCGAGGGAGCCGCCACTTCGTGCCCGGCCCTTCTTTGGTCCCTCGGTCCTTCTCCGGCGGCCGCGATTGCCCCTACTACTATTACTACTACCACTGCTACTACTTCTCGCTCTTCGACCGGGAGGAAACGAGACGAGGGACGGAGAACTTTTTCAGTGTATATCTCAGGTTGCTTGTGGGGGCTCAATAAAAGAAGCAACGCCATCCGCCGCAGGAGGAGAAGCTGCCCTCGTTGTTGTTGCCGCTGCCGCCGCCGTCGGAAGACGACGACGACGACGCGAGCGCGGCGGCGGGCGGATTCGATGACTCGTTGCCATGACATGTGTGCTGTTTTTATCGTAGCCGTTTTTTTGTAGTCAGAGTATTTTTTTCTTTGTAGACTTAAGCAAATCACAAACAGTGGTGGGTAAGCTGATGGACGAAATCTGTTCGCACCGGTGGCTCCCCCCCCCCAGCGGAGGGAATTGACGGGAGGGACCTCGTCGGGTTGTAGACTTCCAGTTTCCTTTTGTTCCGGACCTCCTCGACGCTCCGAGACCGACACCACACGTGGAGAAGACGCTGCCCCTCGCACACAAGTACACGCCGAAACACACCCACACACACACACACACACACACCCGACGCTTCTCACAAAGGACACGCGTGCGACTTCGCACAGCAGCCATACTCTTTACCTCATGCCGACGAAGCAGTGATGGATTGAACAGGTAATTTTGAAGTTGTGATATCTTATATAGTCTTGTGATATCTGGTATAGTCATCCTTTTTAACGGTCATCAGTGGTCCAAAGCATTTTTTCTTCTTCGCTCGCTCGTCCGCGCACTGTTGGCAGAGGAGTATATATATATATATATATATATATATGTATGACAGGTCGTCTCGGGGAGTCCAGGAGCACCGGTGTGCCGGGCCCCCTCTCCGTCGGTTGGCGCTTCCTTCCCTCCCCTGGGGTCGGAACCGAGCCGCTCCGTTTCAACCCTGCCCTCGGTCGGCGTCCGGTCTAAGTTTCCCCGCCCACCGCCGCTGCCGCTGCGGGCGTCTTTTCGACCTCCGCCTTGTCGGGTCGCGGGGAGAGAGAGAGAGAGAGAGGTCAAACGCAACTCTCCCTCCGGAGAAGACGAGCGCTCGTTCGGGGTCGCCTCGTCTCGGAAAGCCCGAGGAGAATCGGTCAGTACTCTCGTCCAGCACAAACTCCCGCGGGTGGACGGGCGTCTCGCTCGCCCTCGTCGAGGTGCTCGGAAACGCTGGAATGCCCCCTCGAGGGCGCAGGAATCGTGCCGTTCGACCGGAGGGCGTGTCCAGAAAAAACGTGTCTTCTCAAAAGGGGTACTCCACGACGGAGCGCGGCCTAAGGCTCGCCGAATCGTGCGTGCCGTGACATAGTTTGTTTACACTAGGTTTAAGAATGATATCTCTCTCTTTCTCTCTCCCTCTCTCTCTCTCTCTCTCTCTCTCTCTCTCTCTCTCTCTCTCTCTCTCTCAACATACACACAAAAGGCACAAGGTTTTCAAGTGTTTTGAGTCAAAGATACTTATAGGAATAATCCTGTATTTACTGTTAGTATTGTGTTTTCATAGAAGCCTCAGTATTCAACGGCAATGGGGTGTGTGTGTCTCGCCGTGCCATTGGTAAAGTTACTTTTGTCTTCATTGTGTTTCAGAGAATTTAATAAACATAAATGAAAGTGCATTATGTGATGGTGCAGAATATTGATGGATATTTTCTTAAGATTATGATTATGATTACTGTTATTATTATTATTATTATTATTGTCAATTATTATTATTATTATTATTATTATTGTTATTCCAACCAACTTGAGACGGTGACGACGAGGCGGACTGTAACAGGGCGGACGTCGGCCCGACGTTTTGAGGAGGAACACAGTACGAGGGTGATCAGATAGACTCGGCCCGTGCCCGGGCTGCGACGGTGGCCCGCCCGCAGCACAGTCGCGCGGCTCCCGCGGAGGACGTCCCTACGCCAATCGCAGATTGTTCATTGTTTTGTTTTCGTGGATAATGATCCAATTATCACTACCTCTTCACGCCCAGTTTGTTTTTTTGAGTTGTTGTTCTCCGGAGGGCGGGAGCCGAGGTCTGGGGGCGCGAAGGCGGCGGGGCGAAACCTTGGGGAAGTCTCTCTCTCTCTCTCTCTCTCTCTCTCTCTCTTTCTCGCCCTGTACCTCTGTCTGTCTCACTAGGGAAGCAATCTCCTCCGTGACAAGGATCTAAATGAATGCGCTTTCTCTCTCTCTCTCCCTCTCTCTCGTTACAAGAGCAGTCTCCCTCTCCGAGCGTCCGAAACGTGCGCTCTCTCTCCGTGCCTCCCAAAGCAATCTCCTCCCCCCCAAGGTCCGAACTCCCCTTCCCCCCCCAGGCGAAGAAGAAGAAGCAGCAGCATCGGCCCGATTACAGTCCGCGCCGTCGCCACCCGAGGTTGATACCGTCTAACTCTTGATCTCTTGCGACTTAAATATCCTAGATGTGTAGTGATAAAGGAACTCCTGTGAGCCATATCAGTCAGAACTATGTATTATTACTGTTAAAAAGGTGGACATTGTTTTGACACCTCATTATCACAAAGATACTCTCTTTTTTTTTATTGTATTGAACTGTGAAAGACTGTAGAAGGTGATTGATAGTGATGATGATGATGATGATGATATGATCTGTTGTAGGCCTTCTCTATATGGTGGTGATTCTGCCGAAAAAAAAAAGTAATAAAACACAAAAAAAAAATACATTGTACGTAGTTTAAGGTTGACTTTTAAATATAGTACGTGTTTTCTAGATGTTGTGGGTTCTTCGCTCTTCCTCATCTCCCTCCTCCTCCTCTTCTTCCTCCTCCTCTTCTTCCTCTTCTTCCTCTTCTTCCTCTTCTTCCTCCTCCTCTTCCGTCTCTCTCCGCGCGAGCAAGGCCCTTTAATGTCACGAGGGGGGGTCTTCTTGCTTATCACATAGGTTTTAAGTGCATCCAGTTTTCCTCTCTCTCTCTCTCTCTCTCTCTCTCTCTCTCTCTCTCTCTCTCTCTCTCTCTCTCTCTCTCTCTCTCTCTCTCTCGCCATCTCGGCGGTGCCCCCTCCCCCTTCTGGCCTTCTAAGCGGCCCTCCTCCTGTCTCCCAGTCTCGCCTCGTGTGCTAATGGTAACATATGATTCTTCTACAACTGTGGTTCACCAACCTATGCAAGGCGGAGACGGAACAGCAGATTTCACGACGACGGACGGGGCGGAGAGAAGGCGGGGGTTGGGGGGACCCAGAGCGGGTGAGCAGACTCTGTGAGCTTTCCTCGGGTGGCGTTTTTGGTGATACATTTCTCTCTCTCTCTCTCTCTCTCTCTCTCTCTCTCTCTCTCTCTCTCTCTCTCTCTCTCTCATACCAAAGATTTGAAGGAAAAGTCTTGTGTTGTTTTTGTTTATTTGAAGAATTAGACTTGGTTCGTGCTCCAGAGAGAGAGAGAGAGAGAGAGACAGAGAGCGAGCGTGAGGACGATTCTGATCGTGCGAGGTTGGGGAAATTGTAAGATGGTATATAACTGTTTCTCTCTTTCTCTCTCTCTCGAGTTGGCGAGTATATTTAGGGATCACACGTTCTACGTACGTCTTGTCGGCCCGCCTCCGCCGCGGGCGGACGCGTACAAGTACGCCAGGAGTTGGTATTCATAAATCAGTTTACGCTTGTTTGTGTCGGGCTATTTTTACTTAGTGTCCTTACAAAGCGCGGTTTGCCGACCGCGGGATATCGTACACACTTAAATTACATATACAGCTTTTGCCTATACGTTTAGTTTGTAATATATAGGGTTTGTTGGTTTTGGTGGGGGGGGGGAACGTGTCGTCCCCCCCTCGCTTCTCGCGATGCTGCGTCGGGTCTCCCCAAAAAAACAAGAAAGGTCTCTCCGGAACCCTCCGCCCCCTTCAACGGCCAGACGTCTGTCGAAAGAACCGGACGAGAGCAGCTCGGAAGGATGTGCTACCAGCCCAGATCTTGTTTAGTTCAGAGGAACCCTCTTGATATTTTTAATGTAAGAGACGTCGTCGCTTCCTTGCACGGCCGTTTGTTTCGTTCTCGAGGGGCCGGGCGTCGAGATCGGGAGAACAGTGGGTCAATTATCTTGTGATATGCTCCCCGTCGGTGCTATCCACAATTAGTTTTAGCGAGAGCCATAGATGTAGTCGTAGGTTTAGTCACTACTGGAAAAAGGGGTCTGGATGTTTTTGTTTTCATTTTACACAAGTTTGTGGTCTGAAGAGAGAGTATTATCTCTGTAGCCCTCTCTCTTTCTCTCTCTCTCTCTCTCTCTCTCTCTCTGTCTCTCCGTCTGTCCACGTTCCTTTCCGTTGTGTGTTCGACAAGGTCATTACTTATAAGCATTGATGCTCAACTTGACAGGAAAGTATTGTACCCTCGAGGCTCGAAAGAGGCGACTGAAGTACGGCGTGGTCTCGACGGTTTCGTTAGGGAAGGATGGTGGCACCTTTGCAGCTCAATTGACGCTCCCAGCTCGGAGAGGGACACACGAAGAGAACCATCGTTCGTAGTGCCAGCAGCAGCAGCAGCAGTAGCAAGCTCTCTGACGAATAAGAGAGCTCTCTCGAGGGAGGGAGAGTTCGTGACTCGACTCTCTCGAAAATTTTCTTTTCCCGTCGTAAGAAACCGTTACGTTCGGGCGGGCGGAAGTTGAGGCCTTCCCCCCCCTTTGTTCATTTTGTTACCTTTCCGTTCTAGGTTACATATCTGGAGGTCCACGTAATGATGATAAGTACGTCCATTCTGAGAGAGAGCGGAGGCAGCGGCGTCGATCGACGTCGCTCGCACCGTAGCGCTCGCCACCAGCTCTTTGCGAGCCGTGCTCTTGTTTTGACCGCCTCAGTCGCTGTTTATATTGTTCTTCCAAGCTAACACCAGAGATAAATGATGTCCTTACGATGTTAAAGATAGTTTTTAAGATATATATATATTTATACACATTTGTTTTTGTATTATGCACCAATTTTCAGGAAGGTTTGTAGAGGTATAAGGGTATGCGTTTAGAGTTATGACGTGGCAGCTCTGTGTGCTTCTCCCCTCCCCCTCCCTCCCCCCCCTCTCTCTCTCTGCCTGCCTCTTTTAAGTTTGATCTGGTCACCGGCTCCCGATCTGAGCTCCAGAAAGCACTTGGTCTGCAGGGGAACAGTTTTCAAAATCTCTTGGAGCGAGGGACTCCGTGCCTCTCGGCCTGGGTCTACGTCTGTGATGGGTTCCTCTTCCTCCTCCTCCTCCTCCTCCTCCTCCTCCTCCTCCTCCTCCTCCTCCTCCTCCTCCTCCTCCTCCTCCTCCTCCTCCTCCTCCTCCTCCTCGCCTTTGGTGGAATGCCGTGCATCTCGAGTGATAGCGACACAGCGGCCTCGTTGCCGAAAACTTCGAGGTTAGGAACTGGACCTCAGGGGGTCAGTCAGAAGATCCGAAGACTCTCTTCCTCCTCGTCGTTAGATCCTCGGCCTTTGTTGGTGAGGGCAGCTGCAGAAGTGCGGGAACTTCGAACGTGTCTAGCCATCCCCCCGAGAAGGGGGGTGTTGGTTTGCCTTAATTGTGGGGGGTTGTTGGGGTTCGCGACGCTAAAGACTTCATCAGGCTGGTCATGTCCATCGTTTGCCAGACTGCTGCCTTTATTCCTTCCTTTTTTTCCCCGCCAGGGGATCCTTAGGGAAGCGTGTGATAGAGAGCCGCGCAGAGGAGCTCCGCTGCGTGCGTCCGTTCGTCCTGTCCTCTCTTCCCCTCTGGGGGTAGAGCGAGAGTTATGCAGAGCGGCCAACGCAGTCGGAGGGAGAAGGGGTGTGTGGGGAAGAGAGGAGAGGACTGTTCTCGGCCCGTAGGCGTGTTTCTTCTTCTTCTTCCTCCTCTTCTTCTTCTTCTTCTTCCCGTGTATAAGTCGATGTCTGACCCTTAGCGTAAGTAAGTAAATTAGTGTGTTCTGTTGTGATGGCTAAGTGGAAAATGTCGCTTCCTACAGTCTCTCCGTCGCGCTGGCGTCGTTTGCTGTCGATTTGTGCAATACCTTATCAAAATACTAAGATCATAAATAATAATAATAATAACAATAATAATAATAATAATGATAATCTAGGATGTTCTAATGATATATAGTTGATTTATGAAGTGATGCACACTAATGTTATATTATATTCAATCTCACTCAAGGATTTAAAAAAAAAAAAAGTCTTGTGGACAATCGTTTGTGATGTTTCGACGGCCGCGACCCCCCCTCGTGCCCCCTCAAAAAAAAGAAAAAAACCCTCAGTACCACCCCCTGACCCTCCTCTTCGCCGAGGGCCCGTCGTCGCGGCCTCGCTCCGTCGCGCGGGCGGGCGGCGGCCCGCAATCCCTTCTTAGGGCCGTCGGCGCCCCCCGCGGCGGCAACCTGTCTCCAAGCATGGATGTCTTTCTGTGTGCTTTAGGGTGAATAAAACTTTAAAAAAAAAAAACAATGGCTTTGTAACAATAGTGCAACTTTGTATATCGTATCGTGCATTAGTCCTAGTGTATATCTCGTTCTACTTTAGGCCGTAAGGTTGCCGCGCGCGGCCCCCTCCTCCTCTTGAATCCCCCCTCGCCGCCTCCCCCCCTCCCGTCGTCAAAGTGATGTACGTGCAGAAGAAGTCTTCGCGCCTTATTTCCCCCCCTCGGCCAAAGACGGAGGCCGGGGAGAAACGCCCGGGGTGGGAGGATGGGGGCCGCCGGCCAAAGGAATCTACGTGTTTTTTGCATTATTCAAAGATATCTGCTACAACTGCAACTACTACAGCTCTTTGTAGTAACCTACCGTCCTACATAACTTGCGTGACCGCTGTTCGTTTAGGAGAACTCTCTCTCTCTCTCTCTCTCTCTCTCTCTCTCTCTTTCTCTTTCTCTCGCACTCTCACAGGGCACCCGGACTTTCCTTCGGTTTCCCCTTCTAGTGGTGCTGCTTCGGAGAGTGTATCGTCACCTTCTCTCTGGAGTCGTCGAATCTTTCCCGACTTCCGTTGCAAAGAGCGAGCGACGGCGTCGCCGTCTCTCTCCCGTTGTCGCAGAATCTTGCGGGGCGGCCGTCGCCGGTGGCAGGTCGGTCGTTCCGGCCTCACGGAGCGATGCTCTCAAGGAAGGCCGACCTGTCCCGCCTCGTGTTTTAGTCAGAGGACCATATCTCCTGCGTTCACCTCTGGGAATCTCGCGCCGAGGGTGCAAGCGGCGTCGTCAGCAGCCGCCCGGCGCAGACGAGGGAACAGGGAGAGAGAAGCTTTGAGAAACGTTCGCGTGGGTTGGGTAATGCATTTCTCTCTCTCTCTGTCTGTCTGTCTGTCTGTCTGTCACACTGTCAATGACATGGCGTACAAGAAAGTACTCATATAACTGAAATTATGCAAAATGTTCCCGCGCGTCCGTGCGGCAAACTAGCTCTAAGTCATTGTGTCATTTTTTTTTTATTTTTGTGTGGGGGGGGAGGGGTGTGTGTGGGAGGTGTTGTCGACGGGTGGGTGGGTGGGTTTTGGGCGTTGTTATGCGTCTGTTGTTCCTGTTGTTGCCCGGTTTGTTTTGTTTTATGGACGTGATTATCAAGATGTGAATTTTTGTTTCTGTTCTTTAGAAACTCCTGCCATTTGTCGGAGAGCCTTTGGGATGCCCCCCGCGTCTCTCTCTCTCTCTCTCTCTCTCTCTCTCTCTCTCTCTCTCTCTCTCTCTCTCTCTCTCTCTCTCTCTCTCTCTCTCTCTCTCTCTCTCTCTCTCCCCGCCTCCCCGAGTCTTATATGCTAGTGGTTGCCGAGGCATTCCATTCGTACGTTTATAACGTCTTTTCGGTTCGACTCTTCCATTTCGCGACGAGACAGTGGGACGTTCTGTTCACGCGTGCGCCACGCGCGCGCGCGCACACAAATCGATGTACACACGTCAGTATGTTAAGATAACGCGGTACGTTTTGCTCGTCGGGACGGGTGTATGTATCTCTCTCAAAGAAAAATGCCGCCCCAGTCCGATGCCGTATCTTCCGTGGCGACGGGTCCCGCCGCAACTGCCCCCTCCCGCTCGACAAGTCCGCCAAAAAAAAAAAAAAAAAAAAACACACACACAAAAGAAATTTGTGTATTTATACATTTAATCTGTGTAAGTACACACATTTTAAACTGCAGAGTGACAAAAAAAAAAGGAATAAAAACTTGCGTCGTCTTCGATGCGGGATAAAAAAAAGTAAAAAAAAGTTGATCGCAAAACTGGACGTCGAGCGGGGCGATGGCATCGTCTGCGACGCGCCTCTCTCTCTCTCTCTCTCTCTCTCTCTCTCTCTCTCTCTCTCTCTCTCTCTCTCTCTCTCTCTCTCTCGTCCGTCGCCGGCACAGCCGGTTGCGCCGGGACCCCAAGCTGCCACCAAGCAGCGCATAAGTCAATAATGAACAATTACTTTTTAATGGTTGTGAAGACGTTCTGTGGCGTCGAACATAGTTATCGAAGTGTGATACTCTATATATTTCTTTCCTTCCCCGCCGCCCCCGACCCTGCCTGCCCCCACCCCTCGAGTGCGGCGACGCACCGGGGGGCGAGACGAGGAGAAGGCGGTTCTATAGCAAGTCTTTGCAAGTGCAACTATATAGTGCCTTGTATGTTCCCCCCCCCCCTGTCTTTTGATTACGCTGGATGTCGTTGGGTGCGCTCGGAGAGAGGAGGAGGAGGAGGAGAAGAAGAGGGTGAGAAGACGACGACGACGACGGCGACGAGCGATGCCACCCTCGTACGTAAAGAAGAAAAAAAAAGAAAATTGAAAAAGAACCATCGTCTTGGTTTGAAGCTTAATGGTGCTCCATTTTTTGAACGTAATTTTTTTTTTTTCTTTTTTATCGCTCCGTTGCGGTGAAGGTGGTGGTGGCGGCGGCGGCGGCGGCGAAGCCTCTCCCTCGTCTACCACACAAAGCCAAACAGACACGAAGAAGGAGTGTGTGATTATGGTTACGATTAATTGTCACTTTATTATTATTATTATTATTACTGATATACTGTCGAAGTGTGATTGCAGCAATTCAAGGCTGGTATATTGAATATATATATATATATATATATATATCACCTTAGTCGTTAAGTCATAGATTACAAATCCTGTATCTTTTGCTCATTTTTGTGCCAAGTAAATAAAAAAAATAAAAAAAAAAAACTTAAGGGATCGACTTATCGCAACAACAGCAAGAACGGCGGAACGCCTAGCAACGCCCGTATGCTTAACAAAGAAACCATATCATTGTTTTATAGGTCTCTCTTTCTCTTTCTCTCTCTCTCTCTCTCTTTCTCTCCCTCTCTCTCTCTCTCTCTCTCTGTGAGAACAAAGTAGATAAACAGTTTAGTGGTAAGGCTTATAAACATATATATATTAGGTGATAAGGATTTTTTTTTCCACTTTCAATGTTGTCGTAACCAGTGTTGTTTTTGTGCATTGCTGCCTCGTTGGGGTCTGGGTGGGGAGAGGCGGGGGGGGCGGCGGGAGGAGGAGGAGGAGGTTGGGGGCATGCGGCGGGCAGTTTAACTTTGGCAGGGCGTGGCGGCAGTGGGGTTGTACCCGTCGTCCTGCCGCCTCTTTTGCGACTGAACTCGTTCCTGTTCCGTCGCTGCCTCGCGGCTCCGTACGGTTGAGGTGCCTTTAGGGTGGTTCGTTGGTCCTCTCTCTCTCTCTCTCTCTCTCTCTCTCTCTCTCTCTCTCTCTCTCTCTCTCTCTCCAGCCCCTGCACACACCCCACAGGTCCAAAAATAAAAATCTGTGTCGGTGAGCCTCAAATCAGCCTGCCCGCCCCTTTTTCGCTCTCCGTCTCTCTCTCTCTCCCCTCCTTCCGAACTCACGCTACTGTGTGCTGAGAAGATGATTCCTCTTCTTCCTCCCTCCCCCCTCCCCCCTCCCCCGCCCCCCCCCCCACAAAGCGCGACCTTCACGGCAGTAGCCACAGCGTTGACCCGAGGGCTCAAAGTGATAGATACAAACAAGGCTTCTTCTATGGGTGATATAAACATGAATCAGCAATGAAAATGTGTATTAGGGCTAATGTACCTGAACGCTATAAATACTGTTACTATTACTATACTGCTACAAGTGTACAAGTCGAGATATTATTATTAATGCCTTCGGCGTCGCCTGCTGTGGTCCCTGCCGCGAGACGCGGTGATAAGAACAGTATAGTCATGCTTTGTTTATTATTATGATGATTATGATCACTATGATTATTACTCTTATTGTATTCCTTTGTTTGTTGTCGTCAGTCAGTTAGGAGAATCAAGTCAAAAAAAAATCTCAAATTGTTTTTTTGTGTGTACAAAGTTTTGAAGATGATGATGACGTCTTACTATATACAACTCTCAAGCCAGTCTTAAGCGTAGCTCCTAAGTGAATTTATAATAATGAAAACTCTCCTTGTTTTTGAAAGACAGAGGAAAGGTGGTGGTGGTAGGGCAAAGCAGTCTTACTGGTCGGTATTTATTGGGTACGCGGCGATCCGTAGCTCTGGTGGTGATGTTTTGTTGATTGTAATAATATTTTTTGTTTTTTTTTTTGTTTAAGGGTACTAATTTTCCTGCGTGAGAAGCCAGCGCATTATCTTCTTTCCTCGTGACTCGATAACGACTCCGCGAAGGACGTTGGCGCCGTCTTTCATTTCTGTAGTTTTGTCTTTTTGACCAAAGTGGGTTTTAGAGCGTGTGGGTGCCAAAAAAGTATCACTTAGCAACTATAAAACTTGAATTGTGGTATGTACGTATGTATAAGTACGTCGCAGTCGTACGTAGCATCGGTATGTACAGCGCAGTTGTCCCCGAGCAAATCAGTTATTATTATTTTTGAATTGTTTCATTTTCGTGCAGTTTTGATTGAAACCCAAAGCCTTTTTTCCCTGCCTCTCCCACCGCCCGGAAAAATGAGAATGATGAATAAATTTTCCATTTTGCTTTTTCGTCGGAGGCGAAGACGGAAGTTTTCGGACAATAACGGACTGCTGTAAGGAGACGAAGACAAGTTTTGCGTCAGTGTGGTCGGTACGATTTTTTGCTCATCTTTCTGTGCATATGCATTTGTACGTTTTATATATATATATATTGTTTTATATATATATATACACATAAATTTGTTAAGGGCATAATATGGTTGATGTAATAATAATAATAGTAATAAGGAGTCGATGTCGACGGCCACACGATAAGTCTCGGTCTGACGGTTTGATCATTTTAGTCAATTTGCAAGTGTCCTGATTTTTTTTTTGTTGAGCTCCTGTTAACGTACAGATTCGCCAGTCGGAGTCGTAATTATCATCGTTGTTGTACGCCAGCGTTCATCATCACAGGGACAGGGTGGCGACCGCTTTTTCCACGCGCTCGTACAACGCAACGACTAAAAAAGGGATTCTCTGCCCGAGAGAGAAAAAACAAAGTCTGATTTCGAAGAAGTTTTTTTCTTTTTTTTTTGAGATTCGAGTTGGTATTCGTTGTAGAATCTTCTGCCAATTGCCTGAGTTTTGGTTTTGCGTTGAATTGAGTTCCACGTCCAATTTTTTTGGGGTCGTTTTTGTGTAATTGAGTTTGTTAATTCGTGTCGATTTTTTTCTTCTTTAGCAGCAGCAGAAACCCTCTTGGAATTGATGAAACATATACTAGTTTGTCGAGTGTGATATTAGCATTCGTGTGTATGCATATGTATGGAGTGTGTATGCATATGTATACATATTAAAAACAAGAGCTTAAAAAACATTTTCACTTACTCTGTGTCTCTCTCTCTCTCTCTCTCTCTCTCTATCTATCTCTCTATCTCGTTTTCCGCTTAAATGGTGTTATGTACTATCTTAGCTCGTAAGGTCTGGTGACTTATGATGAAATATTCATTTAAAAAAGAAAAACAATAAAAAAAAAAAAAACAAATAATAATAAACTCGATGATAATGAGAGGTTTACCTTGGTGCCTCTTTCACTGTAACCCTGGTTGTGGATTAATTTACAAAACACAAAGATTTAACTCGTGCGGGGAACCGGCGTTCCCGACCGCGCCCCCCTGCCCTTTCCTCGTAACGGTGGAATCCTCCCTCCCTTCCTCCCTCCCTCCCTCCCGCCCGCCCGCCCAAAAAGAAATATGATCCACCCATCTTGATGCATAAAGTATTACAATACCGATGACCTGGAATATGCGTTAACCGTGGGTTGTACCGACCAAACTTTGTAACCTGGGGAGGGAAGTCGAGGGAAGGTGATCGACGCGCCGTGGGACTCCCAACAAGCGTGCCAGCAGCCCACCCCTCCCGCGTGCGTCTCGTTTGTCTGTCCGTGCGCGTGCGTGCCTGTTTGTGTGTGTGTGTGTGTGTGTGCGTGCGCAAGCTTTGCCTTGCCGTGCTAGGCGCGACGAGCAGCTCGGTCGGGGCGAGGGAGCCACGCCATTCTCTTTTGTACCTACTATATACCTTTTAATATTCACTGGACATTCCCCTCTATAGAGCGCTGCTAGTCAAAGGGAGGTGTTGGTCTTCCGAACCCCGCCCGGCTGTTCCGCGAGTTCTTTCTTTTTTTTTTCTTTTTTGTTTGTTCAGTTCGAAACAAAAACCATCTCGAGTACGCTTCCGTCGCAGCGACTTCCGTGTGGATGATGACGAGCTCATTCGTTTGCGATGATTACCACCAGTGCGTGACTGCGGGTGAAAGGGGCTGCTGTCGACGTCCCCCGTCTGGGCGTAAGGGCTGTGGGCGTGCAGTTAGGATGCATTGAGGTAGGGCCCCCTCCCCCCAGGGCTGGAAGAAGGGGGGTCAGGGCGGGCCAATTTCACTGGATAGCCAAAAAACAAAAACCAAGGTATTCCACAAATGGATTACACCTAGTGTACTTGTATCATTTTATATAATGATGATGATCATTACAATTATTATATTACTATTATTATTATTATTATTAGCTTGGATTAATGGTTCTTTAGCATTTTTTTCCTTGTATTTTCCTTGTTTTATTATTATTATTTTCTCCTTAATATTTTTTTTTAGGGCTTTTAATATATAGTTATTTATACAGGCCTTCCTGTCTTGAATGTTCCAACATATGCATAAATACATACATTAATAAATTTTTGTCTCCGTGTTTACACCTAAAAGGTTTTGTTTCATTGCCCCCCCCCCAACTCCCTCGCGCTCTTGTTTCTAAGGTGTCGTCGAGGTGTACGTAAGTTTTGAGAGGTGTTGTTGAGGCGTACGTAAGTTTTGAGAGGTGTCGTCGAGGCGTACGTAAGTTTTGAGAGGTGTCGTCGAGGCGTACGTAAGTTTTGAGAGGTGTCGTTGAGGCGTACGTAAGTTTTGAGAGGTGTCGTTGAGGCGTACGTAAGTTTTGAGAGGTGTCGTTGAGGCGTACGTAAGTTTTAAGAGTTGTCGTCAAGGTGTACGTAAGTTTTACAAAGTGCCGTCGAGGTGTACGTAAGTTTTACAAGGTGCCGTTGAGGTGTGCGTACGTAAGTCGGACACATTAATGATCTAAGATACGGTGTCAGGATGTACGTACGAAAGTTGTACGTATTAAGCTCTTATTAAATTATGTATATGGTGTCCAAAGTTGTACGTACCTAAGACATGCAAAGTAATCTAAAATTTTTTGTATCAAGAATTACGTACCAAAGTTGTACGTATTGAATTATTTATGGCGTCGAGGTTTACGTACCCACGTACGTAACCATTAATGTATCTGAAATGTACGTAACCAAGTTCTCTAAATTGTGTGTCAAAGTGCACGTATCTAAGTGGTACATATTTATCTTTTAAATTAATACCTTTACCACGTACGTAACATTATATATGTGTGACGTTGAGACGTACGTAACTAAGTTTTAAAATTTACGTAACCCAGAGGCCTTTTAAAGTTATGTCGTTAGTATACATACAGTACTTGTTTTAATGTACGTAACCAAGTGGTATTATAAATCCGTAAAGTTTAAAAAGTACGTAACCAGATATTAATGTGGTTAAAAAGTACGTAACCAAGTTTCATCATCGATCCACAAGGTATTCGTGGCTTTGAAACATACAAAACACAGGTACAGTTGGTCTTGACAAATTTGAATGTTGCAAACCAATGGTTTCATTAATTTCTGTTTTATGTTAAAATTAACGTAAAGGATAACCTGGTGAGTTTTTGAGGCCGTACGTCGCTGTCTGCAAACTGTACGTAATGAAATTATTCATTCTTGACTTTCAAGTCTTCCATTTTAGGACAGCGTTGTCCCCAAAAGAGTTTGCGACTCGTCACAAACAGTTGTCTGCAAAATTGAGGAAGGGGAAGTTTAATCACACAACCCCAGTCAATCATTATAGCCTCTGAAGCCTTGTGATGCAGACAGTCTGTTGTCTGTTGTGGTTTGTCTTTGGCAAATTCCATTACTCATATACAGACCTGGCAGGTCTGGGTCTTCTTCAGACCCCACACCACAAAGTGTTCTCCCAGGGGCTGTACGGACAACATGTCCAAACCGTCTGCGCCTGCGTTCCGAGAGATTTGGTCGGCGAGAAGCTGCGCATTCAAGGCAACCAAGTGAAACAAAAGCCGTACATTTTATAAGATTTATGAAGATAAAGCGAAGAAAAACATTTCAGCTCACTGCTCATTATCAAAAATACCATTATATAAATAAATGTCTAGTCTCGGAATAGAAAACGGCCTCCGTTTTGGTAACAAAATAAAACCCTTACGAGTAACCTACAAAGTACAAGTTGCCTTGTCGG
Source organism: Macrobrachium rosenbergii (assembly GCF_040412425.1). Taxonomy (NCBI): domain Eukaryota; kingdom Metazoa; phylum Arthropoda; class Malacostraca; order Decapoda; family Palaemonidae; genus Macrobrachium; species Macrobrachium rosenbergii. The sequence goes on from NW_027100732.1 coordinate 734,311, forward strand.
CCGGGTCCTCGATGGCGCCGGGGAACGAGCGTCGTGCGAACTCCCACTAGGTCGCCTCTAGGGCCGAGCTTTTGGGGCGCAGTCTCGCGACCGGTTCCCCGACTCCATCCTCGCCGGGGCCGGACAGCGTGTGGTTGCCGTAATGCTAACGAACCCATCATCCAGATCAAGAAGTCGGTTGCTCAAATGGGTGACATGGCATAGTAGGGTGACGAGGTGTCCGGGACGCCTTTGAAGAAAGGTCTTGTCGGGATGTTCTCTCTCGCGCGCCACGGACGCCTGCAATGTTGCCTTCGTGTATAAAGTTTCGTGCTAATTAGCGGGGTTCTCATTCGGTGGAGAGAGGACGTGCGCAAGTCGGCCGCCGGACGACCTCCGGGGCGTGGCCGCCAAATCGGACGGAGTCTGGGTGCATTCCAGGGTAGATAGAGAGAGTCGGAGTCCGTCCCGTTGAGCGGCCGGCGAGGGGCGTGCGGGAGCGGGCGACGTGCGAGTCCTGGATCTCTAGATCTCGTTCTGGGAGTCGTCTGGAAAAGAAGAGGTTGTTTTTTAATGGATTTAGGTAGACATGTAAATGTTCCAACGACAAGTCTTTACGTAATGGAAAACTTTGGAACTTTACGACTTCTTTACTCCAAGTTATAAACACAAAGTAATCTGCCCTCGTATTAGCCCCACAGTCCAGCCCTAGGAGAGCTGTTAATCAGCTCAGTGGTCTGGTAAAACTAAGGTATACTTGTGAGGAGTTAAGCACCCCCGGAACTGAGAAAGGACCCTCGAAGTCGTAGTAGCCTACCCTGATCGCGGAGAGAGATTTTGGCGGCGGCCCTGTCCTCTCCCTCGGAGTTCTTGGCGACGCAGGTGTACGTTCCCACGGTCCGGACGTTGATGTTCATGATCTGGGCCCATGCCGTGACCATGTGCTTCTCGGGGCCTCCGCGGATCTGGATGGCGAAGCCGGGGTTGTCGCCTGTTTTGGGGGGAAGATATTGTAAGTCGCTTGAACTTCGGGAGCAGTTACTGAAGTTGATACGTACACTTTTGCACGCCATCGAGACGTCGGGGTGAATTCAAGTGTTCGTCGTCAGGCTAATTCCTAGAAGTGCTACGTGCTCATAGGGTGAATTCAAGTGTTTGTCGTCAGGCTAATTCCTAAAATTGCTACGTACTCGTAGGATGAATTCAAGTGTTCGTCGTCAGGCTAATTCCTAAAATTGCTAACGTACTCATCAGAGTCATTGCTTAGATTGCTGCGTACTTTTGCGTACCTCAAGATAAATTCAAGTGTCTGTCATGAATATAATTCCTGAAATTGCTATGTAATTTGACGTATTGTCAAGGATAATTCAATTGTCCATCGTCAAAGTGATTCCTAAAATTGGTACGTACTTTCGCGTACTGTCAAGATAAATTAGTAAATAAAACCTCCCTTAAAACACTTCAAATAATACTCACTGGGTAGTCGGAACGAAGAACCGTCAGCCATGTTCAGTTCCCAGAAGAGTTCCGGAACGGGGAATCCGACGGCCTCGCAGTCCAGGACCATGATGCTTCCTAGGGGTCGAATGGCGTCCTTTGGCCTCGACTTGATGACGGGAACTGCGGGAAGAGAGTCGGTTTTAACTCCAGAGTCGTGGAACGGCTGCTTGAGAGAACGTCCATTTTTTAATCTCCTGAATTTCAGTCGATGTCAGGTTTATTTGTCACCTTTTCTTATAAACTCACTCTCTCTCTCTTGCTCTCTCTCTGTCTCTCTCTCTGAAGGCTTGATTTGCCTTCGGTCCATGGCTAGGGTATTGTTTACATGCCCAGGGCATGTGGTATACATTCTTGGCCCCCTGTCTAAACAAATTTGGGGCTGAAAAGAGAGTGAGTGAGAGAGAGATAGAATGATAAAGATTGAGAGTGAGTGAGTGAGTGAGAGAGAGAGAGAGAATGATAAAGATTGAGAGAGAGAGAGAGAGAATGAATGACAAGAAAGGTTGAGAGGAGAGAGAGAATGATAGAGATTGATAAAGAAAGATGAGAGAGAGCAAATGAAAGATACGAGAGGGAGAGAATGATGAAGAAAGATTGAGAGAGGAAGATGAGGATAAAGAAAGATTGAGAGAGAGAGAGAGAGACCCTGATAAAGATTGACAGTCAAAGAGAGGGAGGAAAAATTCCACGTCGTCTCACACGAACGCCCACAGGGACCAAATTGACCGAAATAACTGGGCCAACCCTGAACCGACCTTTGTATTATTATATGGGAGGTCACGTATCTTAAAGGGTTAATTCGATTCAATTTCTCAATTTTAGGGAGAGTCTATTGTCCCTAGGGGGACCCCATCCCCCAGGGGGCATCCTATTTAGTTCAGTTTAGTTTTCGGGAGGGTCTGTTGTTCCTAAGGGGGACCGCTTACCCCCCCAGGGGTCCTTTGAGGGCGGGTAGAGGTCGGCTCGATGGGCAGAATCAAAAGCGGGTCGTAATGCGACCCGCAATTCCAACGGTACACAGAAGAACAAAAGTACATATACAATGGTACAAAGTGTACCAAAAGCGTACCACTTGCAATGGTACAGCACCGCCAACCCACCTGACTTGCAAGGCTCGCGGGCCACCACCGTCAGGGTGTCGTCGTCGGCCGTCTTCTCCAGCAGGTGGCACAGGGTGTCGTAGGTCACGCCGTCCGAGCCGCAGACGGCGCCTTTCTCCTCGCACGTGCAGGTGCCCTCGTCCAGTTCCTGCAGGGGAAGGAGAAGAGGTGGTTTGGACTTGTGGTGAGAATGGGAAGTCGGGTGATATTTGTGAGAGTGTTAGGATGAAAGAGATATTGAGAAAGAGAGAGAAAGATTGTGAGAAATAGAAGAAAAAAAGAGAGATTGACTGACAGAGAGAGAGAGAGAGAGAACAAGAGACATAGAATGAGATTGAAAGAGAGAAAGAGAGAGACAATGAAATTGAGAGATAGAGCTACAGAGACAATGAGAGAAATAGAGGCAATGAGAAAGACTGAGAGAGATAGAGAGGTAGAACAAGAAAAAAAGATTGAGAGAGAGAAAGATAGGAAGAGAGATATAGAATGAGATTGAGAGAGATATATACAGAGAGAAAGATTGTGAGAGAGAGAACAAGAAAAAGAGAGAGAGAGAGGTTGACTGACATTGAGAGAGAAAGATAAGAAAAGTGACAGAATGAGATTGAGGAAGAGAGAGAGAGATATAGAGGGAGATTCAGAGAGACAGTTAAAAAAAAAAGGTAGGGAGAGAGAGAGATTGGAAGAAAGATTGAGAAAGAGAGAGAGAGAGAGAGAGTGTAATACCCCTGATACCCTATTTATCTTCAACTCGGTACACATGCCCGGATTACATTACTACCCAGCTGCCCAAACAGTGGCCCCCCCACTCTCTCTCTCTCTCTCTCTCTCTCTCTCTCTCTCTCTCTCTCTCTCCGGGCCATAAGCGTCGATGACTAATCACAGTGCCACCTAAATAAGACCGGCGCTGTTGCCGTCTCGGCGAGCAGACCAATTTCAAGACGTAACCTCAATTCGGCGCAATAAATTTTTGAATAAATTCGGCCATAAATCATACAGTGGGTGATGTATGAGTGTGTGGGGATGTATGAGGATGCATAAGGATGTATAAGGATGTATGAGGATGCATTAGGATGTATGAGACAGCAGGGGCGGTGGATATATTAGCGGTTTGTTAAGGGATGTTTAGGAATGTGGCAACGCGAATATTACAAGGCGCCTGTTCAATTTGTCTCTCTCTCTCTCTCTCTCTCTCATTCTGCTACTTCTTCCTTCGTCTCTCTCTCTCTCTATCTCTCTCATTCTCTCAATCTCTCTCTCTCTCTACTTTTTCGTCTCTCTCTCTCTCTCTCTCTCTCTCTCTCTCTCTCTCTCTCTCTCTCTCTCTCTACTTTTTCCTCTCTCTCTCTCTCTCTCAATCCTTTCTCTCTCTCTCTCATTCTAGTTCTTCATTTGTCTCTCTCTCTCCTTCAGTCTCTCAAACTCGCCCCCTCTTTCTCTCCCCCAAATTCTCTCTCTCTCTCTCTCTCTCTCTCTCTCTCTCTCTCTCTCTCTCTCTCTCTCTCTCTCTCTCTCTCTCTCTCAATCCCACGTACAAAAGAACTCGCCTAAATCTACACACTTAGGAAAGTATATCACTCCCTCTCTCACCCCAATGTCAGTCCTGGGGCTGCAGCTCAGGTATTCTCCACAAGTTCCGTACTCCTTCGTCTCCGCCTCCTCCCCGTCGCACCTCTGCCCCAGGCCGCGGGCGCAGACCATGCAGCAGCCGCAGATGTCGGGCACGGTGCCCCCCACGCACTTGCCCACCTCCGGGCATTCGGACCTGGTACGCCCGGAAGGGGCGGAAAAGAAAGGCAATGGATTAGCGAAGGTGGTTTGGGCGTGTGGGGAGAATGGGAGACAGTGCTAATGATTGTAGGAGGCAAGAGGCAGAGGAAGAGCTAGGAAGTGGGTATTAGGGAATGTGGGTACTTTAATGCCCAAAAAAACCCATAAAAATCCCCACAAAAACTAAGTTGATAGTTATAATGAGGTGAGGTGGTTTGGGCATGTGGAGAGAGTGGGAGAAGATGGTAATGGGTCTTGGAGGTAGGAGGCAGAGGAAGATATAGAAAGTGGGTATTAGAGAATGTGGGCATTTTAATGCCCAGAAATCATGAAAATGCCCACAAAAATTAAGGTAAACGGTTTCGAGAAGGTGAGGTGGTTTGGGTACATGGAGAGAATGGGAGAAAATGGTAATGGTTCTTGGATTTAAGGGGCAGAGGAAGACCTGAGCAGTGGGTATTAGGAAATGTGGGCACTTTAATGCCTAAAATTGTGAAAATACCACACAAAAATGAACTTAATGATTACAAAAAGGTGAGGTGGTTTGGGCATGTGGAGAGAATGGGAGACAATGGTAATGATAGCAGGAGGTGAGAGGCAGAGCAGCAGCTAGGAAGTGGGTATTAGGGAATGTGGGTATTTTAATGCCCCAACAATCAATAAAAATACCCACAAAAATCAAGATAAATGGTTTATTTCTCTTAAATATTAAATTAATTATTTATAAACACAAAATGAAGATCTAGGAAGTGGGTATGTTGAAATATGGGCATTTAATGCCCCAAAAGCCATGAAAATGCCCATAAAAATCAATATAAATTGTTTATTTCTTGTAATTTATTAAATAAACCAATAAATATTAAACCAATGATAAATAAACAAAAAATGGAGACACAGAAAACTGGGTATTGAGAAATATGGGCATTTGATGCCCCAAAATCACGAAAATGCCCACAAAAGTGGAAATAATTTCTCGAAATATCAAATAAACCAATAAATATTAAACCAATGAGAAAAAAACAAAACTAACCTGTCACAGGTGCCACACACTGGTGCTTCTTGGGCATCGACCAATGCCCCTAACAGGGGTATGAATGCCCCTATGAGGGGTATCAATACCAACCTTCCTTTCCCTAACACCATTTTGAAGAGGACTGAGGAGGAATAAGAGAAGGGAGTGACTGCCCTGGCGGACATTAGGGCCACGGTGGGTATCTAGGGGTATTCCGGGGTCTAGGGGGTGGGTATGGTGCCCCCTAAAACGCCCACTATAAAGGATTCTTTTAAGGTCAGAACAGTCGCCATTTGGGGGCGAGTTATCGTACGTCTAGGTTGAAGGAGTATCGTGCATGACGTCTATATGACGTCTATAAGATCTATATAAAGTTATAGACGACGTGAATGGTATATTTTACGTTCTTTTGTGACGTCACGAATTATTTAACGAATAAACGAACGAGAAAATAAACGAGATCGGCGATAAACGAACGACGGAATAACGAAAACGTTAACGGAATTCATGTCCGTTATCGTACATCGCGCAACGAGCCCCGCCCTACGATGCCGGACAAAGATGGTTCCCGTCTGTGCTTGTTGAAATTATCGTACGTAAACAGTTGCTCGATTTGTTGGGTTTCTTGGTTAATTAAACGAATATACAATAAATTTATGTAGATTAAGTTTATTTATATATATAAATATACTTAAATGTAGGAATAAATCGCAATAAATTTTGAGTTTTCGGAGTAAATAGGTCGCCATTATCGTGCGTCTGGTAGGGGTTGCCACCGCCCGTCCTTTCACACATATGGTAAACATTAAACTTTATGATCTAAACAGATGACTCTCTCTCTCTCTCTCTCTCTCTCTCTCTCTCTCTCTCTCTCTCTCTCTCTCTCTCTCTCCTCAGATTACTCCTTATAGCTTACAATCTCTCTCTCTCTCTCTTCCTCCCTTCTCACACCATAAGCAACAGCTCTCTCTCTCTCTCTCTCTCTCTCTCTCTCTCTCTCTCTCTCTCTCTCTCTCTCTCTCTCTCTCTCTCTCTCTCTCTCTCTCTCTCTCTCTCTCTCTCGCTGATTAAGTGCTAGCTTACAGCAGCACGAATTGTCGACGACTCAACACAACGCATTCCCTCTCTCTCTCTCTCTCTCTCTCTCTCTCTCTCTCTCTCTCTCTCTCTCTCTCTCTCTCTCTCGTATATATATAACATATACAAAGCATTATTTATCATTATTATTATTATAAAACAAATGCCTTTGTTTACCTGTCAAAGCCGTGGTTGCATTCCCTTGAATTAAACATAATTTTATGACAATATTTAAGCGTTATTAGCAGCCATTTTATATATAAATATAAAATATCATTTTATCATCTTCTATATTATATATAAAATATATAAAATCGATAAATAAATTGAAAAAAAATAATGAAAATAAGACGTTGAAACGAAAGAGGAAGCTAAGAAACGCCCCCTCCCCCAAACCAATCTAACCTTTCACTCATTTAGACTCTTATGGGGTATATATAATATTATATATCTTAGAGGCACAAAATACAAGTTTTATAGTATTTTATATATTTTATAACGTCTTTACAATATATAAAATACATATAAAATCGGCGAAATAAGCTTAAATGACAAAGGAAATAAGCCTATGAGAAAAAAACGTCTCCCGTCTTGACGAATATTTTTATATTATTAGCATTTAAATACCGTATAAAATACGACTTTTATAGTATTTTATATATTTTATAACTTATTTTTAATATATAAAATATATAAAATGGGCGAAATAAGATTTAGAATATAAGGAAATAAGCGTAATCATCGAAAAAGTAACCGAAAAAAAAAGCTTCCTGTCAGCGCGAATATTTTGAACTTATTCGTATTTAAGCAGCGTATAATTATAAAATACGAGTATTTTAGTATTTTATATATTATATAACTTTATATTTTATATATAAAAGATATAAAATCGACCAAATAAACATAAAAAACAAATGAAATAGGCCTTAGCAGCGTAAGCCTAACCGAAAAAACGTATCCTGTTTTGTCGAGTATTTTGATCATATTCATATCTAAGCAGCGTATAATTATAAAATACAAGTTCTAAAGTATTTTATATATTTTATAAAGTCTTTTTAATATATAAAATATATAAAATCGGCGAAATAAACCTAAAAAACAAAGGAAATGAGACGAAGCAGCGAAAGCCTACGAGAAAAAACGCCTCCTTCCTTCCCCAAAAAATTCGACCTAACCCGTATTTAAATACCGTATAACTATAAAATACGGATATAAAAGTATTTTAAATATTTTATAACACGTTTTCCAATATAAAAAACATAAAAAAACCCACGAAAAAACCCTAAAAAACGGCGGAAACGAGGCGAAAAAACGCCCCCGGTCGCCAACGTCCCGAAGAGAAGCCGAATTGCGTCACCAGTGTAAACAAAGACTTGGCAGCTGAGAGGTGAGATACGACTCCCTATTTACCCCTATTTGACCCATTTCTCCCCTATTTAACCCCTATTTCCCATTAGATATGGATAATTTAATCATTATTCTATGTTAATTTAGTGGTTTTGTGGTTATATATGCTAATTTGGCTTAAATATGGCCGTCTGAAATAGGGGGAGGTGGCCGGCGGCACGTGACTCGTGGAGATTAGCAGGTGGGTATTTGGGCATCGGGGTCTCGTGCCCCCGTGGGTACCCCGGGGCTGTTTATATATTATATATATTAAAATAAACTTTATTAAGCGTTATTTTAGGCTTTTAAATCTTATCACTACTTTAACCACCATAGGAGGTCAGGGTTTGGTCAGGTCAAGGGGTCACGTGACCTGGGGTTGACCCCGGGGTCGACCAGGGTATAAACTAGCATTAAGTGGGCATAAATGCCCCAGATTGGGTATAGTAGGCAAAAGGGGTCATGATTTACTTGGGGTAGAGGGTGCTGTTGCCCCCCCCCCCGACCCCTTGGGCATGTGGCGGGCAGGGTTTGACCAGGGGGGCATAAACTATCATAAAAATGGGCATAAATGCCCAAAATTGGGTATGGCAGGCAGATGTAGGGGTCATGATTTTCTTTAGGGGAGAGGGGGTTTCCTCCCCCCCTCTGGATGGTTTTGTGGGGGGCAGGGTTTGACCTGGGGGCATAAACTATCATAAAAATGGGCATTTATGGGTATAAATGCCCAAAATTGGGTATATTGGCCAGATGGAGGATCATGATTTACTCTGGGGGGAGGGGGTCTCCTCCCCCCCTTTGGATGGTTTTGAGGGGGCAGGGCATGAAATGCCCCCCAACCAAGTCAGGTCACGATGCCCTAGGTCATGTTAGGGGTTTAGTATGCAGATGGGGGGGGTCACTACCTAACAGGTTAGGGAGAGGGGAGGGGGTACCTGACCTAATGGAGGGTGTGGGGGTTCCAGGGGGAACAAAGCTCTTTCCCCCCTTCCCGCTTCCCCCCCTGGGTAGGTTAGGGCATGGCATCCTAGGTTAGGTTGGGTATAGATAAGTCTGGCTAGGTCATATTCCCTTCGAAATCCCCTATGGTAAAACTGCAGCCTACTACCGCAGGCCCTATTCCCGCCAGTCGCTGACTGGAATATTCCAGGCCTTTTATGTATGTTTTGTGTATATTTATGTACTAATATATTACGTGAGACGTCTATGGGGCGATAATATGCTTCATTTTATTTTATTTTTAATTTCTATACGATTTAACCCCAACCTCTCTGAGAATCTATTACTGTAACTGAGGCCTTTAATAGATTTATACCTTTCAAGGTTAGAATCCTTTATCAGTCACTTATCAGGGTAGAGTAAAGCCCCGTATTCGCGGGGGTATGGGTACCACATACCCCCCACGAATAGCTTAAATCCTCGAATACTTGAAGCCCTTCTAAAATCGCTTAGAACTGCCTGTTTTGATAATTCAAACAAAAATCCTCTAAAAATGCTCGTATCCGATTATTTTAAATAGTTTTATCACAAATAAGTTCATTTAGTCATGAAAATATGAAAATACAGTAATTAGTGGATATTTCTCAGTGAAAAATACCGCGAATGGGCGAATTTTCCGCGAATAAGGTGGATAGACGTTCAACAGAGAAGTCCGCGAATCGTGAGAGCGCGAATTCGGGGGTTTAATGAAATGAGATCTGTTTTGGGAGAAAGTGTTGCCCAGGCCGAGCTAAAATTTAGAAATTCGCACCTCTCTCGGAATCCCGACTTGGAAATTTATATTTATCAGACAATTTAGTAAATAATTACCGCCATTATCCAGATTTGTAGACGAGACGTCTCTTGCAATGCTTTGTTCTGTTGAGTCGGCCTCGGAATGAGTGCTTAACACGTTTTTAAATTTACCATTCGTTGTGCCGTTAAATTTTTCGATGAACCAATTAATATGAAATATTACAGATTGGACTTTGAGAGGAATGTATCTTAATTGCTGGCGTAGTGATTGTTAGTTCTCGTTTAAAGTAAAAGGTACAGATTGTATGGCGAGGTCTTACGACCGTACGATGGTACGTTGCAGGACGTAAAGGGCCTAGACTTTTTCTACAAAAAATAAAATGATTTTATAAACGTTTCGCAAACTTATTTCACTGCCTTGAAGCCATATTAGGTCTGTAGGCTCCCCCTCGTAAAGCAGCGAATCTAAAACTGACAGACGTACGTTGCCCCTCGCAGATGGAGCTGTCCTAGAGCCCCCCTCCTGAAGGAAGACCGACCATGACGACCGACAGCTCGGAAACTGTGGGCCTCCTGAACCCGGCCGCCGGGGTAGGGGAAGACGACCTCAACACGACACCCGTTTTCTACTCTCCGGAATCGTCTTACGCCTCGTCCCTGGAGTCGTCCCAACAGCAGAGGCAACAGAAGACGGAGAAGGTAGGATTGGTGCTCGTCTGAGAGAGAGAGAGAGAGAGAGAGCGAGAGAGAGAGAGAGAGAGTTCTCAACCAATTCTCCCGAAATCTCAGACCACTTCCTACCAGTAACGTGGTCCACCTCTTGTAAAATCTGCATAAAAAATCCTACCGCAAAGTAATTCTTGCACAGTCAACGGCACGGTTGCAAAAGATGCATAAATGCCTCGTTATCGCCAACTCTACACAAAGATAAAATGGTTTGGGCATTGCACGGCGACTTACAGCGCAAAGCAACGATTTACTCCGACACAGTCGCGAGATAGAGCTCTCTATCGTGGAGGACACTTGAGACAAACTGCTATTGTTTCAGACCCCGAAGAAATTCGCAGCGTCGAGTCGACTCTCTTATCTCCCTCGCTCGAACGTTGATAAGTGTGTCGCGCTTCATTTCACTCTGGTCGTCTGCTCCGTGTCAATTTGGGGGTGATATGCACCCCAGGAATGCTGGCTGGGTGACGGTCTGTTCTTTAGGGGAACCTGGTAACCGTGGAAAATGACGCTTCGTAGATGTCGCTGCCTAGTGTACGTTAATGTTGCCGCTAATTCTGTCGTAACTTTTACCATTTTGAGACGCAAAAGATGCCCGGTTATCTAAGGTGTATGTGGTATAAGTTTGTCTTAGCTATGTTTGCGTTTAATTGTGCCTTAGATTACTCAGTAAGACACTTACAGGTAATTGTGGTTTCCAATAAGATTTTCAGGCTTAGCCGGTGATAGGTTCACTCTGATTGCAGTTTCGCAGTACGGCCGTTCCCTGTTTATGACAGTCGTTCCGTTCCAGCGCCACGTTGCGAGCCAGAAATCGTCGTAACCCGAAATACCGTCGAAAATTGAAAGAAAACCTCACTTTTAATCCTAAAAACCTCCAAATTTTGACCATTCTGCCATTTTAGAGCCATATTTTTTCCGGCGGATCGGCGTCGTAACCCCGGAACATGCGTTGTAACCCGGGAAATAATTTTTGATGAATGTATTTGAAGAACGTCGTAATCCGAGCCCATCAAACCCCGGGGACTGCATCTCTTAAGTGTTAGAATTTTTTAAATAAAAGCTTACCATTGTTCTCCCCCACCACTACAAAGCTTCGGACATCAGCGAGTTTATAATCAGAATGACATCCAATTTCCCCTCGTAAATATTGATCGAGCTTATCACCATCTAATCTGTATTGTCCCACAGAATTGTTTTGCTGTTTATTGACGTGTGGTAAGTTTATCACGTTTTGGGGCCGCGATATACAAATATGCGCACGTTAGGGCTAATGACGGCGATAGTCGATTTGACCTAAGTTGCAAAATACTCGTAATCAGTGTTAATTTATCTTCGTAAACCTTCCTCGATTTCACGTGTTTGATGGGCAAGTTGACGGCCGGTTTTGCGTGTCACATGTTTATCAACGGAACTACGCTAGTTGCCATCAACCGTTAACGATAAGCCTATCCAATGGGCCTTATGCGCTTAAAAAATCGACGAAAGCATCACTGTGACACACAAGTTCCAAAATGTTTTGCCAGAATGAGTTTGCAAATACCGCACGCATTCACAGTCCTCGCGTTATCTGCCGTGAATGACCGCCGTGCATTGTGACGGGATAAAGTTTAATTTGGCATTTTGTGACAGAAGATAACGACCACGCTGAGCTTATCAGGCAGACATCCCCCTCGGCATTGTGTTTTGAAGTATGGAGGACCTTATCTGGCGACGAGAGTCATCGCACGGCATCTCAGAAGTGACCGCTTCCGTCACCTCTGCTCTGGGCAGTCGGCAGCCGAACTTCTACTTTTCACTGCATTCGAGAGCAAATCTCGTTGGCTATCAAACTTGTAGTCGTTTCTCCTCGAAACCTCTGTCGTTTTATAAGTTTCCGTATGTTGAATGTCCCCTGCAGTGGGACTAGGCGTGCAACCTACAAGATTCTTCGATCCCTGAAAATTAAAACGGTTCTAATCTTATCTCTGAATCTCCTGAGACTACTTTGTATCTTGGACGTGCCTCCTCTATCTTCCCGGGACACGTTCCTCGAGATAAGGAGGGGAGCAAGATAAGGAGGCCGTCTTGTGACGGAAGGACAGATAGCGACGCTTCATTCACGTTTGTGGGAAGTGTTTGGGGTCTTCTCGGCGTTCGACAAATATCACGAAAACAGGAAGTCTCTGTCCACAACATTTTTAAGTTCGTCGATGTGTAAACTTGATGTTTTGCCATTGATGTCGTGGCTTCCTCGTCTCTCCCGTCGACAAGACTTTGGCGTGTGGAATAAGTTTGTATGATTTTTTTAAGGGGGCCAAGTACTCTTTGAAAATCGTATAAACTTTAATATTATTTTAAAGCTTCATTTGTGCTCATAGTTGTATCCAACTCTCGCCTGCTGTGAATTGAGTCTTCTAATCATTCGGGAAAGGCCTATTGTACCCTAACCGTCTTATCTTTGCTCAGAGAGAGTCGAGGGTCGTTGGCCTAGCGGAATCCGTGTCATCTCCGCCGCCTCCCGTAACTGACCGACCTATTATCTAACAAAACAGTCAGGGGTGGGGGAGGGGGGACCTCGTCGACACACGCTGATAAGATGGGCCCCGCCGGCCGTCAGGGTGACGCACCTGCCGCGGTGTCGTCTCATTCGAGTTGTTTTTCCCCAGTGGCCTTGTTTACCCGCGTGCCGCTTGCCTGGGCTTTATCTGGTGCGGGTGAGTTGCATCCGACCATGAGGCTTCCTGCGTCCGCTCGAGCGAGGTGGTCTCTTTGCCCATTGAGGAACCCCATACTGCAAGGTCCCGATGAACAGGAGATGCAGGTCATACACTCGCGTCAGACGGGACTCAAGGAGAGGACTTTCGAGAAGAAGAATCAGTGCGTGAGTGCCCCTTTTGCTCGTCAGAATTTTCGTTATTGCTGTCGTTCGAAGGTAAACTTCGTCTCCGGCTTAGAAAGGAGAGAAGGTGGAGTGCCCCTTTTGCTCGTCAGAATTTTCGTTGTTGCTCGAAAGCAAACTTCCGCACGGCAGAATCTCCAGCTTAGAAAAGAGAGAAGGTGGAGTGCCCCATTTACCCGCCACACCTTTCATTATTACAGTACTGTCGTTCGGAAGTAAACTTCCGCATGGCAGAATCTCCGCTTAGAAAAGAGAGAACGTGGAAAGATTGGAGCGACAGAGAGTAGACAACGAACGTAAACTCCTATAAAGGTCAGAAACCAAGAACGTTAACAGAAGGTGCCTCGGAATGGCTGACGTAATTGAAGGTCTCGGTCGCTGTCGGACCTCGGTGGGACGTACGCACAGCTGATTTTAAACGGCCTAGGCTCGTTACTTGTTGTATTTAATGCCTTTTTCGGCGGCAAATGTGCCTAGACAGGTATAGCGTCCTAAAGACAAGCCCCATTGCTCTTTGAAAGTGTGTGTGAATGTGTCTATTTTATGTTTAAGAAGAGGCTACTCATATAATTTAGGAACTGCGGACCGCAGAAATAAAGTTCACAGACTCAGGAACCAAGTGATTGTCGAAAGACGTCCTATATTATTTTTTCAAGGCTTGGAAGGGAGATGTACTTTGCGAGAGTTGGAGAACAGAAGACGGAGAGAGTTCCCAAACCTGTCTAAAGGGAAGCACTGTCCAATACTTGAACTGCGTAATAATAAAGATTTCCACAAACAATATATATATATGAAGATCAAATTAATAAAGAAATTGTTAATATATATGTATATATATGTGAGGTTTAAGATTATGCCGAGAACTTTCGAAAGATGAGGATTTTAAAGAGTTGTAGAACGCTTTGGAAAGACACTCTTGATGTTTAACTTCATGTCGAAAGCTTTCAAAAGCTCAACGACCTCCCGTTATCATCCAAACAAAAAGAGAGAGAGAGAGAGAGAGAGAGAGAGAGAGAGAGAGAGAGAGAGAGAGAGAGAGAGAGAGAGAGATAACGTCAGTCGATCAGACTTTCGTAATTGTGGTCGCGAAATCTCGAAATCGTGGGATGTTTGTGGTCGCGCCTTCGAACTGCCTGTTACGAGAACAAACGGGACGAGGTGATTAGATTGTAGTGGTTTGTGAGAGAGAGAGAGAGAGAGAGAGAGAGAGAATTACAGGAATATTAAAGGAAATGATAAAATTCATCTGATAAAAGTTGAAGTAGTTCCAGATTGCATCAGTATGAGAGAGAGAGAGAGAGAGAGAGAGAGAGAGAGAGAGAGAGAGAGAGAGAGAGAGAGAGAGAGAGAGAGAAAATGTACCCATGATAAGCTATGGTTACCTCAGTTTCACAAAAAGAGAGAGAGAGAGAGAAGCGAATATATCAGTTTAGCTTAGTTTCAGAAAAGAGAGAGAGAGAGAGAGAGAGAAAGAAAGCAATCATATCCAATTTACCTATGTTCCAGAGAGAGAAACAGAAATAGTGAGAACAGAACTAGCTTTTATCCCATTCTCACAACACGTCCGAACCACCTGACGTCACGATTCTAATCTCATGCGCGCTTTGTTTTCAGAGCCAGAACTACGACGACGAGACAGTATCCCGCGAAGATGTCGACGAGTGCGACGGCAGCGCCACTTCTAAGGCTAATCACGTCTTGCACGGTAAGTCACTCTCTCTCTCTCTCTCATATGTAAATCCCATTGTCTGTCGACAGTCTGAATAATACATCATAATCATCGTCTTCTTCTTCTTCTTCTTCTTCTTCCGCAGACCGTGAGGACGGACACCCCGGGAACTCGGCGTTTTTCAACCAGGAAGAGACTGCGCAGCGGCCCGCCCAGGAACAGAGGGGCCAGTTAAATCTCCTCTCCGCCGCCTATGAGGTGAGGGGAGATTTTAATTGTCTTGAAGAAATAATTCTCTCTCCATAGTTCAGGTTTCCTCGCTGCCAGGCCGTGGAATTCTAGTCTTCCTCACGTGTTTCCGGGCGTTCTTGTCCCTCTCGTGAGAGGTTCCAATTTTTGCCGAAGAGATTTCTAATTTAAAAAAATATTTTAGGCCCACTGGCATGAAAAATAAGAGGCAAATGTGGTCGTGATTATTTCCTCAAGAAATGTTATTCTACTTTTTGAAGTATATGATTATAAAGTGTGTAACTTTTAGACTTTTATTTCAAATAAAAGTTATGAAAACTACATAAATGTTCAGATGAATCTTGCAAATTGAACGTCAAGCAGTACTATGGTAAAGGGTCTTCGTTACGTAGCCGAATTTTTTACTTTTCAAAAATCTAGTCGTGTTCAAGTCCAGGCAATAATAAAGTGTCTTCATTTCTTAATGGATATTTTACCTATCAAAAAGCCATCCCCCCCCAAAAGCACCTGTAAGCCAAGGTACAGTGGACCCCCTCCTATCCGTGGTTCTGGATTCGCAGTTTTACGTATTGGCAGATTTTTCCGTGGAATGTATATATATACACATTATTTGCCATATTTTGCATAGAGAAATATTCACTAATTACTATATTTTCATATCATTTTTGTGACTAAATGCATTTTTTGTGATAAAACTATTAAAATATTCAGGTATAAGCATTTGTAGACGGTTTTTTTGACCTTTGAACCACCAAAATAGGAAGTTATAAGCGTTTTTAGAGGGCTGTCAAATATTTCCGGATTTTAGCTATTCGTTGGGGGCTGCGGTAAGCATCCCCGGGAAATACCGGGGGTCGGCTGCACCGCGAGCAACATCTCGTCGAGACTACCCAACCCTAATACCCACCCCTCCTCCGCAGAGCCTGGACTACGACACGAACGTGAACTCGGCATGGCTGGACGAGGAACGCAAGAAGGGATACCCGTTCGTCATGAAGAAGGACGCGATGCGATGGCTGGTCGTGATGATGATCGGAATCCTGACGGCGCTGCTGGCCTGCGTCATAGACATTTGCATCCGCGAGCTGTCCAAGTTCAAGTACAGCTGGCTGAAGAAATGTATCCTTTTGCGCGTCTGTCAGGCCAGGACATCGTTCTGGAATGGCTCCTGCGGGTGGTCGCGGGTTACGGTGCGGGCTGAGAAGCCGGTCGAGTAAGTAAGAACAATTCTGGTCCACGTTCCTCGTCGTTGATTATCCTTAACGCCATCCGCAGACACCGACGAGGGCGTCATATACGGCACGCTGGCCATCGCTTTCTTCCTGTGGGCTGCGCTGAATGTTGGCCCAGTCCTCGTGGCTGGTTTGATGGGGTCTGTGATTGAGGTAATGATCGGCCATGTTTCGGGACCTCCTCAGAGTCCCCTGGTTTTTTATTTGCGTAACTTTTTCCCCGTGCGTTTGCTTAAAAAAGGTTCCTCGCAGCGTCCCTTCCGCCCCAAACTGCGACGACCCCTTTCGTTCCTTTACTGTGGCTCCTTTCATATTACTTTCCTCAACCCTCTCTGACAGTTGTTTCACAGTTCAACTGTAAGAGGTCTCATTCTTGTTACACTCCTCAAACCTTTTTATACCTCTCGGTTTCCCTCTCAGCACTGAATGACCTCGCAGGTCCCAACTTGGCTCGGCCGTCGGCCTGAGTTGTAAATTCCGTTTCATATTTGTATCATTATACTTTATTTTATCTTGCATATATAATCTGGTCCCCCAAAGCTCTTTGTGACAGATTAACAACCTATTAAAGCCTTGTTCTCTGTCGTCAGTGACACACGGCGAGAAATAAACAGCGACGACGAACGTAGCTTTTCCTTGAAGGGGCCAGTGACGTCATTTTAGTGAATTTTGGCTTTATGCAACCCCTTTCATTCCATTTACTCTACCTCCATTCATATTCCCTTTCTTCCATCTTACCATCCACCCTCTCCTAAAATTGTGTCGTAGTGCGTGCGACTGCTTGGCGGTTTTCCTGCTGGTACAACTTTCCAAACCTTTCCACTCTCAATTTCCCTTTAGCTGAGTGACCTTATAGGTCCCATTGCTAGGTCGTTGGCCTAAATTCCATATTCCATTCCATTGCATTGCTTTGTAACGCGTAAGACGAACGTTTACTGAGCGCCGGTTCCTCTGTCGTCACTCCTGAAGAGAAGTGGATTCACTTTCTACCTTTTTGCAGCCTGTGTCGGCGGGCAGCGGCATCCCGCAGGTCAAGTGCTACCTGAACGGAGTGAAGATCCCGCGCGTGGTGAGGATCAAGACTCTTCTCGCAAAGACCACGGGCGTCATAATGTCCGTTCTGGGCGGGCTGGCCGTTGGCAAGGTAGGTCTTTGGTCCGGTGTGATGTTTTATTGTTTGCGGCGCAGATATCAGGCAGTCCTCGGTTCATGACGGGAGTTCTGTTCCGACGCCGCGTCGTAAGCGAAAATCGTTGTATGTAACCCGAAATATCATCGAAAATCATAAGAAAACCTTACTTTTAAATGATTATTTTGCTATGCTACCATTTTAGGTATGATACATTTGTAGATAAATCTCTTGAATCGAATGTTTAATGTACAGCGCAGGTTAGTTCAGGTTAGGAACTATGTGGAATCGCTGTTAGTTGGAAGGTATGTCAAAAATATTCAATCTCAGGCTATGCTACACGATCTCTGGTACTTAATCGACTTTATTACTTATCAGAATTCTAGAAAGTATTCAAGCGTAGTCTATACTTTACTTATCAGACCCCCAGATCATCTGTTAACACGGGTTGTTACTAATCTTGTCCCCTCTTCAGGAAGGACCCATGATTCACTCGGGCGCCGTCATAGCGGCTGGGCTGTCCCAGGGGAAGACGACCTCCTTCGGCTTCGATTTCAAGATCTTCGAATACTTCAGAGAGGACCATGAGAAGAGGGACTTCGTCTCGGCTGGGGCGGCGGCCGGTGTAGCAGCTGCCTTCGGTGCGCCTGTGGGTAAGGGACGGATGTTTGCTGGGACTCGCCGTCGTTGAAATGGGTCGTGTTACAAGTTAGGAAGTTGGCGAGATTATATTCATAAGTTGGGTAGTAGATTTTTCAAACACTTAGATGGTCCAGACATGTGGTGAGAATGGGGAGAAATAGCTTGTCTAAGTAGTGGAATGACCATGAAATCTTGTGGTAACCTGACATCAACCTGGGGTCCATAAAAATCGTAGGGACAAAGACTTGACAGCCAGGGGACGTGGGAACGCGGTCAGAACCTTTCCCTTACATATCCATACCTCACACACCTTGGTCATCTGCTCCTTCACATTTTCACTTTTGAATTGTACCATTTCTTTTTCCACCTGCAGGAGGGGTCCTCTTTTCCCTGGAGGAGGGAGCGAGCTTTTGGAACCAAGGCCTGACGTGGAGGGTATTCTTCGGTGCCATGGTGTCAGGTTTCACCCTGAACTTCGTCCTGTCCGTGTATAACGGCGTTCCAGGTAAGCGTACATTCGTCAGGCGACGAAATGCCCTCTCTGTCGATCAGGGGACCTCTGACTCCCATAGAAAGTCGTCGACTGTCCCGACCGTAGAGTAAATCTCCTTTTATCTCGCTTTCCAGGGAAACTCGCCTTCAACGGCCTCCTCAACTTCGGCAAGTTCGACGACCTGACGTACGAGATCTGGGAGTTCATCCCCTTCGTCCTGATGGGGGTGCTGGGAGGGGGACTGGGTGCCGTCTACAACCACATCAATTTCAAGCTGACGGCTTTCCGCATGAAGTAGGTTGTCGAGAGAAAGAGAGAGAGAGAGAGAGAGAGAGAAATTTTTGTGTCTTGGTTATTTTAATAAATTCTCACAAACCCCTTCAGGTACATAACCCGCCCGTGGCAGAAGCTGCTGGAGGCGTCCTTCGTGGCGTTCATGACAGCCGTGGTGGCCTTCCTTATGATGTACTTGATCGACGATTGCCGCGTGATTTCCGAGGAGTCTTCGTACCCCATTCAGGTATGGGCGGCAGCTTTGCCATTCGTCGTTGATTGGAGAATCAGATTGGTAGTGGTGTTGACGGCGAGTGTCTCGCCTGGTGTCGTTTTGTCGTCCGGATTCCCTTGATTCCGGATATACTTTTTTACCGGTCCTGCGGAACCCCGGGAATGCCCCAAGGTGCTTTGGTCAAACTGAATTATTACAGATAATAATATATTGAAAAAGTTCCCGTAAGGGTTAGCGCCATCATTGCACCTCATGCGATTTACTGTAGGCATTACTTGATAAGGTTCTTTGCAGCGTCCTAAGTTGCAACCTTGTCGTTGCATTTTACCGTACCTCCTTTCATATTCCCTTTCTTCCGTCTTACTTTCCTCAGCCCTCTCCTAACAATTGTTTCATAGTGCAAATAAGAGGTTTTTCTCCCGTTACGCCTTTCAAACCTTTTACTCTCAATTTTCATTCAGCGCTGAATGACCTTATAGGTCTCAGTGCTTGGGCCTTTAGCCTATATCTGATATTCCAGTTCCAATTCTGATATTAAAAAGTGTATCCGACGGTCCGACCAATCTCCATCTTTAGCCGAACCTCTTTAAGACATTTTAATGTATTGTTTAGAACCCAAATGTAACTAGGAAAGTCCCCACTACAACAGGAATTCCGTTCCGACGCCGCGTCGTAACCCGAAATATCGTCAGAAATCGTAAGAAAACCTTAAATTTAATCCCTTGGGTGTCTTGAAAAGAAACGTAGCCTGCATTTTTAAAGAGATTCTAATCACAAAACCTCCAAATTTTGGCCATTCTGCCGTTTCGGAGCCATATTTCTTCCGTCGGACCGGCGTCATAAACCCAGAACATGCGTTGTAACCCGGAAAATAATTTGTGATAAATATATTTGAAGAGCGTCGTGAGCTCGGAACGTCGTCAGCCTAGCCTTGAACGTATTGGGCTCCTGTACTTATCAGCGACATGTTATCAGTATATTTTGCAAGACTTCCATTCAGATTCGATATATTTTTAGATAAATCTCATAAATTGAATGTTAAGCATAAAGTATAGGTTAGTTTATGGTAGTACTGTGTGGATTTGCAGGCTATAATTTATGTCTGTTACTTAAGGGACTTTGTTACTTAACAGAAAACTAGAAAATATTGAATTGCAAACTGTTATTTAAGATCTTTATCACTTAACAGACTCCATTTCTCATCAGAAAGCCAGACAGACTCCCAAACTGTCTGTTAAGTTAGGCAGTACTGATGCAGTGCATTTTAATATTTCACTTAGTTTTGAATGAAGACCTTAATATTCTTTGGGGGCCTCTTGAGTGTCAAGTCAGTGTCCCCTTTGGTGGGATTGTTCCGTATGAGAAGGGTTCTTCATTTTCTGAATAATAATAATAATAGTTATAATCCTTCTAATAATAATTACAATTATAATCCCTCTGAGAACGTCCCGTTTTCCCCGCAGATGTTTTGCCGAGAAGGAGAGGAGAACGCCGCTGCCGCCATCTGGTTCCAGACTCCGGAGGAGAGCGTGAGGTCGCTCTTCCACGAAGGGTCGGGTGAGTGGCGCTGGGATGGCGTCCCGTACGCAGAGCATTCGTGGTTTTAATCTGTGCACCTCATGTGGTGGGCTGTGGGCATTACTTAATAAGGTTCTTTGCTGCAACCTCTTTTGTGGCCTAAATTCTGTAGCATGTTCCTCTCCACAATCGTAAGTATTTCTCTCATACTTTCATTTCGATATCTCCTCAGGTTCCTTCTCGTGGTCGACGCTGAGCGTGTTCTTCGTGTGCTACTATTTCCTGGCCTGTTGGACGTACGGCCTCGGCATACCGGCGGGTCTCTTCATCCCCACGCTGCTCTGCGGGGCCTCGTGGGGCCGCATTGTCGGGAAGATGATGGCCACGCTCTTCCCAGACCAGGTACGGAACGTTGGATTACGTTGGCGTTGATATTCGTGTAAATATTCGAGACAGAATGAAAATTATTTGTCAAAATCTGTCAAAGCAGAGCTTAAAACCATCATGAACTTGTACAGCTGTACAGGTTAAAAACTTCAGCAGTTTCATGGACATTCAGTAGAGCTGTTGGGTCTGCCCCGAATATTTCAATTACACTTCAGTTCACTAGAAACTGCAGTTGTGTCGTGGGTGTTCAGTAGAGCTGTTGAGTCTGCACTAAATATTTGATTCCTTTCATATTCTCTTTCTTCCTTCTGACTCTCCAACCTCTCCTGACGATTGTTTCGTAGTGCAACAGCGAAGTTTTCCTCCTGTTACACCTTTCAAACCTTTTACTCTCAATTTCCTTTCCAGCAGCGAATGACTTCATAGGTCGCAGTGCTTGTCGTTTGGCCTAATTTCCATATGTCGTACATTATTTCCCTTTTTTTTTTTGTCGTTAATCATCTTTCCTGGTCATTGACATCTGCAGCCATCTCCAGCCTTCGTCCGTAGGTGGACGCTTCTCCAAAGTCCCCCCAAAGATCTGATTTCCCTTAAAATAATCGTCCCCCCTCTTCCAGGACTGGGTGGACGAGGGAAAATACGCCCTGGTGGGCGCGGGGGCCATGCTGGGCGGCGTCGTTCGCATGACGCTGAGTCTCACCGTCATCCTCATGGAAGCCGTGGGCAACATCACCTTCGGTCTGCCCCTCATGATCGTCCTGATGGTGGCGAAGTGGGTCGGCGATTACTTCAACGAGGTTCGTTCCTGCGGAGATTTGTCGCCGTCGTTTCTGTAAGCTTGACGTGGTCGAGTACAGGTGCCGCCCTACTTACGATGAACGTTCGACTTATGAACATTCAGAGTTACAAACAAATGGGGGTGCAGATTAGAATTGTTTTCAGAGCATTGCTCTTTTGCCACCCATAAGTTCAGATTTTGTTCTGTAACCCAATTCTGTACATAAAGTACTCTATGTACCGCGTATTGTGATTTAGGATGAACAAACGTACAGTACTGTATTGATTTTGTAGCGTACTTCAACAAGCGCGAAGATTACAGTAACCGACTTTCCAAACAGTCCAACACGCAAGCGGCCTTTCGGGAACGTAACTCGTTAAAGTAGGGTGGAGTCTGCATAGCTTAACTTTAAGGCACAATTAAGTATATATCAGGAAACTGAGACTAATGATTGAATAATTTAGCCCTGACGTGACACTACAATCCAATATCATTTTGCTGAGAAATAGACTTCAATTCTCGAAGATCGAGATAGTTTGGACGTTTTGGGTGAAGGTCTAGGACCAATATCAGAAAAGCAGTTGATAAAGAAGTAACAAGGGTAGAGAGGACCTATTTAAAAGGCCCAGGAAATCGTGGAAAAAAGGGAATAGGAATTCGGGTCTTCAAAAGCACGGGACGGAAAGAGGACGTCTGACTGCTGGGGGGGTGAAAAGCTTGATTTTGAAAATATTAAAACATAATAATGGTAGGTTAATGCTTATGAATTATGATTAAATATAGGTGGAGACTTCTGTGGTTAGAATGTTAGTTTGAATTTGAATGTTGATGTTGAGAAATGTACAGAGGACCTCCGCCTATTAGCGGCTTCACCTATTCATGGACTTTTCTGTGGAATGTGTACACACGTTATTTGCGGAACATTCGACTAATTGCGGTATTTTTCACAGGGAAATACTAATTACTGTATTTTTATGTCATTTTCGTGACTAAATGCATTTTTTATGATGAAACTGTTAAAATACTCAGGTATAAGCATTTGTCGAGGGTTTTTTCGGTGTTTGAACTATCAAAATAGACAGATATTAGTATTTTTAGAGGTGTCAAATATTCACGGATTTTAGCTATTGGTGGGAGGTGGTGGTACATGCCATTCCCTGCAAAATCCGGCGGTTGACCGTAATAAGAAATCGGTACTCAATGCCTGGGATAAGTAGAATTAAGGCCTAACTTTATGAACTGATATTTCTTTATTATTGTCTCGCCCCTTCGTACCGGTACGATTCTTCCCTCGTGCCCAAACCATCTGTGCGTTCGAAACTGCGATGGGGAAATTGATAATTTTGACATAACATGGTTCAGTGGCTTCTATTTTCCTTTCTGTCATCCGTTACCAAGTTTCAGAACTTTTTCCCGGTCTGTGTATCCCCTAATTATTTAAGTCTGTCGGCGCTTGGAATGTGAGGAAACCGTATGTCCGTGGATTCGTTCCTAACTGTTCCCGTTCACCCGCAGGGCCTGTACGACATCCACATCCAGATGAATGGGGTCCCCATCATGGGGTGGGACGCTCCCCCCCTCTCCAACAACATTTATGCGTCGGAGGTGAGTAGTTCCCCGCTTCTGAGCCCTTTCGTTGCGGATTCACGAACACGTACGTTTCACGGCTTAAAATTGACTGAAACCAATTTTTTGTGTGTTCTAGAACCATTGTACTTTCAGAATTTCACAATATTTTCCGACTTGAATTATTTGATAAAAGGGTAAAAATTAAGGAACACTTATTATATTTCTCTGTCACCTTTCTTTGAATGAATTTTCACTTTTTATGTACCTCCTGTTCCAAAACTAGACGGTAAATTAACCCCGGTTGTGTCGTGCCAAGTATAGACATTAAATTTTAGCAGGTAACCTGCGTGTGCATCTGTTGTTGAAGGCTTTGATGGTGAAGTTGGAAAAATAGCCTACCTTTCAATTTTATCGTGCTTTCATCAATATCTAACGTTGGTCTGATCTTAGACAGTCTATCATTTCCATTTTTCTTAGCATTATCACTCGAATGAATAGCTGATCTAATCAGCTGTTACTCATCCCTCGAAAAAACTTTCTGAAGCCAGGGGTGTCGAGTCAGAAGCTGCTTTCACTAGAGTAACTTTCAATTGTGGGTTTGTGAAGTATACCCGTTGCTGTTTCAATAGCAACGACAGCTTTTATGTCGTCAGAAGTTACGTCTGAGAGGAGATTGAAGAGCGTCAAAGCCAGCGAGTGGTTTCGTAAAATCAGCGAAAACCTTCTACTCTCAGTTGCGTTTCCAGCTCTGAATGACCCCGTAGGTCCCAGCTCTTGACTTTCGGTCAGAATTCTATATATTCTTTATTTTATTCTTTACTGTGGGTTACTGTATGCAATATTAAGATGAAAAATATAGTGTGTCGTTCCCGGTAGGCCGCACAGCTCTGTCAATTTTCAAAGCCCCGCGGTTTAAGAATTTCCTCGAATGTGCTGGGCTAAAATTTCAGAAATCCGACACAATGGGGCAGTAATTTCTCTTAATATAGTTGATGATCGCTAATTACTCTCATTATGAGATTCTAGCATGCATTAATAAGGCCTAACGCTTTGATGGAACAATTAATAGGTCTGTCAAATTCTTTTATTTTATTTTCCCACATTTTTTAACAAACAGATTCATAGAGAGTATTGTTTTAGTGGTACGGTCTGCAAATCCTCTAGATTCGTTGGGAACTGGAGGAAATTTATATAAGTGAATTGGGAACACGAAAGAACTCATTGAAATGGAGCAGAAATTTGTCGCACACTGGTAGGTTTTCGACCCTAGAATGAATTTTCAGGAGGATAATTTTGCAGTGACGAGCAACAGTGCATTGTTGCAGGGTAGCAGAGGTGGTCCATTTTACCCTGATACCAACAGCCTCTGACCCCGTAGGGGGCTAGTGTCGTCAGTGTCCTCAGTGGTTTCCGTTTCAGCGGTGTATGACCTCCTAGGTCCCAACGCTTGGCCTGTGGCCTAAATTCTATGTTCAGTTCAATTCAGAAGTTCTGGAAACCGATCTCGCAATGCTTACGTTTGCCATCAGAGCAAACTCCCCGTGTTTATGATTGCTTAAGCACTGTAATCCAGACGTGCTCCCTCCCTGGAGTGGTGGAGTGTCTAATGTCTACTCCTTTTTTCACTTTCTTAAGCACTGAACGGCAGAAAGTGCCCTAGTGCTTGGCTTCGTAGCGTTCAGGCGAAAACGCAATGCATTTTGGTACATTTTTATCTATTTATTTATTCATTTTTTCATTTTTAATGAGTTGGAATAATAATAATAATAATAATAATAATAACAATAATGATCGTACACTATCCGAGTATCCGCTAACGTGTGAATTGACAATTTCAGGTGATGAATCGCCCAGTGGTGACTCTCAGGTCCGTGGAGCGCGTCAGACGAATCGTCGCAATTCTCAAGAAGTACCCTCACAACGGGTTTCCCGTGGTCGACGAACTTCCCTCCGGAGCGGACGAGCGGTTTTTCAAGACGTTCGGCAGGCTTAGGGGCCTGATTTTGCGTTCGCAGCTCACTGTTCTTCTGAAGCATAAGGTCAGAGAGAGAGAGAGAGAGAGAGAGAGAGAGAGATTTCAAATAAATTTTTTTAAGTCATTGGTTTTGAGAGAGAGAGAAAGAGAGAGATATTTCAAAAAACTGGTTTTAAATCATTGGTTTTGGGATCAAGATTTAGAGAGAGAGAGCGATGGATTTCAAATAACATTTTTCAAGTCATTGGTTTTGGGGTTAGAGAGAGAGATATGGACTTCAAATAACGTTTTTCAAGTCATTGGTTTTGGGATTAAGATTGAGAGAGAGATGGATTTCAAATAACTTTCTTGAAGTCATTGGTTTTGGGATTAGAGAGAGATAGAGAGAGAGTTTTCAAATAACTTTTTTAAAAGTCATTGGTTTTAGGATCAAGATTGAGAGAGAGAGAGAGAGAGAGAGAGATATGGATTTCAAATAACATTTTTTAAGTCACTTGTTTTGGGATTAAGATCGAGAGAGAGAGAGAGAGAGAGAGTTAGTCTTTAAGACATTTATCATATCTGTTCTCATAACTTCTTGTGAAGAATTTGACAGCTTTTCCAAAGAGCAAAAATTCACGGCTCTGAGCTTTGTATAGCTTTCGAGGGTCGGTTTCTGAAGGACCCTTAGATTTTTTTTTATTATAAGGTATCTTACAGCTTCCTTGAATGATATAGACATCTTTAAACCAATATTACATGTTTTGATTTTAAATGGACAAGTATTATGGCCAAATAAATATATAATTCAGGCAAAAACTTATGTTAAAAGTCAATTGGAAGCCAAGATGATGATTATATTGAATATTGAATAGAGAATGTACGTAGCCTTCACAGAACTGTCTCCCTAAACCCATACTGACTTTAGGCACCTTATACTTTGCATGAAAGGATACGAATATCTTTTAAACCAGTATAAAATGGCGTCACAGAATATTACGGTTCATGGGTCGTAAGGTATTGTATTTATGCAAGCAGCATGTTGAAAAAATAAAAGTAAAATGAAAGTCAAGATGATCATTTTAATATTAAATATAGTCGATACATATTTCTGCCCTAAACTGGAAGACTGCAGTGTTTGCAAAGATACAAAAGTGGGAAAAATGGTAGATACTCCCTCGCCTTGTTACTGATTTTGCCGCTAATTTAAATGGGACCTCCTAAATACTCTTTGAAAGCAGTGAAGAATCATTCTGAAACTGCAGTAATTTGTTTATTAGTGTTTCAAGAGCCCAGTAGGTGGCATATCTCAGTTTCAATTTGCAGATATTGCCGTTTTCCAAATTAGGATAGATTTTGGTTGCCAGAGTGCAATAAACTTTCGAAACGAGAGAAACATTATAAGAAAACATTACTTTAAGGTTCATGCAACATTAGTCGACTCCACACAAACTCGCTCTGATTCCCCCTCCTTCCTCGAAACAGGTGTTCAACGAAAACGCGGAGGTCTGGCAGGACAAGAAGGTGGACATCCACCTCTTCCGCGAGTCCTACCCCAGGTTCTACACGATGGAGCAGGTCCAGCTCGACCCCGAGGACCTGCGGTGCACCATCGACCTGCGGCCTTTCATCAACCCTTCGCCTTACTCCGTCCTGGCCTGTTCCTCCCTGCCGAGGATATTCAACCTGTTCAGGGCCCTGGGGCTGCGTCACCTCGTGGTGACGAACGACGACAACGAGGTCGTGGGGATGGTCACTCGCAAAGATCTGGTCAAGTACCGGGTTTGGAAGCACAGGGGACGCATTCACATGGAGGAGTTGACGATATACAGCAATGTTTAGGGCTGTGGATCTGAAGAGTCTTTTGAGCCTTCCGTGAGGTGAGAACTCGAGACAGATGGCTCGTGGAAAATGGCATTACAATCTGACAAAGGGCTAGTTGGGAATTATCACTTTCAGCCCGTCAAAATCTACGCACTTAATGCACGGTATATAGCCACCAGTTGCTTTGTCCAATGCTTAGGGGTTCAAGAAAGTTGAAAGTATAATAATGTGGCTCTCACTTTTAGCTCGACTTGACATGACGGAAGTAAAAGAATTTGTAATTCAGCGATGATTCTCGCCGATGTTAGAATGCATTTACAATTTGTGGATTTGAGAGTAGGTCTTAGGATGTCCAAAAATTTAGATTAGTCTATTCATGTTGATTCTGTAAAGTTTAATCAGGTTGAAACATTCCAGAATTTTGTGCGACATGCAAACCATTTTAGTTCGGTAGTTTATAAATGAGTTAATCGTCGTTTTCCACAATTTTTGTAGGAAGATAAGAGCCATTGACACGTCCACCAGCCTTCCGTCTTGTGGTAAACCTCCTCCGGAAATTGTTCCGCCCAAGAGGCGAAGCCTTGAATTAGACCAAGTTGGTATATATAACCTGGTCGTGATATATTCGCATTGGACCAGACTTTGTATAGTAAATCTCCAATATCATCGGAGACATATTTTGTACCGAGTGTATTTTGATACGAATTTGTAGATGCAAAGTTTTTTTGTAAGAAAAAATATTTTTCTACATTTTGCCCCGCAGGTAGTCCCAGTATCTGCGTGGACAAGTGTTGTTTCAACAGAAAGGTGCTAAACTGTTGTCTTTTGTTGTTGTTTGTATAAAGTTGTTTGCGATGTAAATATGTTGTTGGCAGTTGAGTAAAAAAAAAAAAAGCTCGGAATGGAGACGTAAGCACATTTTAATATTCACAGACAGTCCCGAGGTGTCTCAACTTCGGTTAGACTACTTAAGGGCGATTTAAGTACATTATATGCACACTTTTGATGTGTACAGTAACACCTCAACTTAATAGTTTCCTGTTCAGGAACAATGTTAAGTAACAAAGACCTTATATTAAAGACTGTGCCCGAATGTTTTCTAGGTTTCCGATAACTAATGAGGTCTGTTAAGTAACAAAGACCGATATTATGGCCTGGACTTCAATATTTTTGGGATATCTTATAGTTAACAGCAATTCCGCATAGTTCCTACCCTAAAACAGACCTGTACGCTTAAAATTCAATTTAAGGTATTCACCTAAAACTGTATAATATCTAAAATGGTAACATAGCAAAAAATAATGATGATAACGTAACCGATACGTACGGAACTTCTTTTAAGTTGAGGTGTCAGTGTCCTACTTACACAATGTGATAATACTCCGTTGATTTAACTCAAACCAGACGAGTGATGCGTTGCTAACCTATATAAGGTTAGCCTAAGCATGTGTGAATGTGTCATATTGATGACATGACGGTGTCACACTAACATACTTTGTTAGTTACGTTACTGCTTTTAGAATGTAAGTGTTTCGTTGATGCGTTTAATTGTAAATATAATCATCTTTTTGGTGTAAGGTCACGTGAGAACATTCCACACGCCTGGCGTGAATCCCTGATCTGCTCGTGGGTCGTCTGGGGCCAGTCGTTAGAGTTTTGACAGTGCGGGAACACTTTATGACACATCGCAAGTGTTCCTTAAGTTTTAAAAGGCTGTAGAACTCATGGTACTTATTCTTGTCTAGATTTCATTTCCTTTTGAACTCCTCAAGATAATTGATTCGTGAGGCTACATAGATCGTTTCATATTTTACAAAAAGTTTTCTCTTTTGTAGTTTAATAGAAATATGACAGTAATTTCTTCAGCAGTTTAATAGAAATATGACAATAATTTCTTCAGCGTAAATAAGTTTCAGAAAGTAGATTCCTACAGATTTTCCTTCATTTTAACAGATATTGCAAATTCTCTCTCCAATTATTCAAAAGTTTTGGCTAATCTTCTCGATTAACGGAAGATTCCGTCTTGTTCATACCATGTTCCTTGTGTTTCCTGGTACATTTTAAATTGCAAGAAGACTTTTCAGAACATTGACAAAAGTCAAGGTTAGACCTTTTCCAGGAAGGCTAATTTCGTGAGCAGGTTCTCGGGCAAAAAGTCATTCATATTTCGACAAGTTTAGACCTTTTCCAGGAAGGCTGATTTCGTGATTGACAATGACAGTTATATCTGTCCGGTGACCGATACCCACGGTACCGTCTTAGTTTTGAACGAGGGCTGGCCATGTCTCTCTCGAGGTTCGTGTGGAAGGCATATAATTCGACGGCTAGCTAAAATAAATCATGGACTGTGAGGTAAAATGACTTGAAGGTAGATTTGGCGACGTTAAGACAATTTAAAATCGCTGCTTTCTATTCTAAAACGTCCCTTTTACCCGACTCGAACTGGCTACTTTAAGTCTACTTCTTTTTCGAGACTTGGATCACACTGGTTTGGGATCCAGTTTTCTCTTTGTGGAACTTTTCCTCTGCTTCCGTGATCCCCAACTCTGGTAAGATTCATGATGGAGACCTGCCCTTCCCTCGTAGATGAGTCAGTGAGCTCAGCTCTATTTCTTTTTCCACATCGAGCCTTTTCGCGCCTTTGCAAAGCCTCGGAGTGGTTGATTTAGCCGTTATGTCGGTGCAGATTGTTGAGGGATTGAGAATGTAGAGAGAGATATATATATTGATGGGGGGAACTTTAAGGCGAGAGAAGAAACTCGCAGAAGTGGTGCTCGGCGAGAAACGAGTAGCGGGAGAAACGCCATTTCGTGACTTTTTACCGATTTCGTTCGTGAATATTCGTCAGTTTAGCGTCGTTGTCGGACTCGTTCGCACGCCATTCGTGAGGTGCGTCTGTTGTGTAGGTTGGTTGTGTGTGTGTGAGTGTTCGTTCATTTTGTCGTTGTGTATAATAATAATTTTGATTTTCTTTCACCCTATTGTTGCTAACTTCATTATTCTGACCTTCCCTAGGGCTTATATATTACTCAAACCTTTACTCGTTTGTTCGTCTGTTTAAAAACTGTCGATGTTGACGTATATGTGTACAGTAAGACTGAAACCCTGCGACTTTCAGGGAATTTGTGAAATCAATTCACTTAGGGACATTTGATCTTCCAGGGGCTAGTACTAATGATGGCAGACACTTTCGCCATGTTCAGTACTAGCCCCTCGAGGATCAAATGTCCCTAAGTGAATTGATGATCTCACAAATTCCCTGAAAATTTCAGGGATTCCGTGAAATCCCACCTGGTTTTACAGTCTTACTGTAACAAATATTCTGCATTTACGATTGTTTCCGTCTGAGAGTTTATTTATGTTACTTTGATTTCCTGTGATTCGTAGCGTTTATAGAAAAAGAAAAACTGTGATTCGTTGTGATCTGATCTAGGACGTAGTTCTCCTCGTAATCTCTAGTTTAGTGTTGACGTTGCTTGTCGATCTGGGGCACTCGTACGTTTGTTGTAATACTTAAAAGTCGGGAGGGTAAGAAGTTAATCCTTTAAAAGTTAGAGGGATTGTCTTGCAAATTTGATTAGTGGCCACTCTGTAAATTGCAATAATAGACTGCCTGCAATCAACGGCCACGTTCCCGGGCAACGGATGTCGGTTGAAATCTATTTAGATTAAGCCGGCCTTATGCCGTTGCAGGCTCCTGCTCCTCGGCGGCCTGTGAGAAGGTTGAGATGACTCCGAATTGTGGAGTTCTAAATGGTATATTCTGGGTCTAATTAAATTTGCCGAACTAATCTGTTCAGATGCTTAAAAGATTAAGACGTCTTAATCTTTTGAGTGCGTTTCGACGTTTAACATATTTTTTAATTATGAATGAGGAACTTGGCATAAGTTGTAGACAGTCTATTATGCGGTAGACAAAACCTTTTAGACCTGACCCACTTTGACGTTCACGTAGGGTCGCTTTTGAACCCACGGACGCTTGCGCTTCGAAAGCGTCGTCAGGTTGAACGTACGCGTTCGAAACAGGTACATTCCTTTCGCAAGAGTGTCGTAAACACCGGAATGTCGAACATTCTTAAGGGATTTGAGGTCACGCCTGGTTTTGTGACACTTTGTGACCTCCGCGGTTATGGTGTCCTATCAGATTCAGAGGTACTTTGACCAAATAGATATTGAAAGGTTGTCGTATACTCTGTATTAGTATTTAATGAAGGAAAATGGATCTTATATGATCTTATTTTTAAGTCTTAAAAGTTAACTTGTCTCTATAAGCTATTCCTATTCCTGTTAGGTTAAGGATTTTGTCTCTATGAGCTATTCCTATTCCTGTTAGGTTAAGGATTTGGTATAAATGACTGAGATGTATTTATTCAGATTTTATATAACTGGAAAGGGGTGCGTTTGAGAGCGTCTGAACGGACGTGTTATTGTTTCGAAAGACACACAACTGTAATTTAATATAAAAATTGTTATAGAATCTTGATTATATATTTTTAAACAACTGTTTTGCCGTTTCTCGTAGATTTTTCAAGCTTTTCACGACTAGACATCCCCAATTTAGGCCTAGTTGGGTTCCTGACACCCTTGTTTGGAAGTTAATTCAAAGTTTGTGCAATTCTGGGGGGTAACTATTTGCACTATAAACTTGTGAAATTTGTGTTGTCATTGGTTTTTAGATACATATTTATGTTGTTTATCTACTTTTTCCATAATTTTAAACCTTCAGTGGCCAGACTAGATAGGACTATGTATACTTGTATAGTTTGATGGCTGACAGGTTGTATATGTACATAAATAATTGCGAAAGACCGCTACGGTACGTCTTTCTATAAACTAGGTCCAGTTGTACTTGTAATATTCCTATGTACACAGAAATGAGTACAAGATATGTACACAGAAATGAGTACAAGACGTATTAGATCCCCAACTTTTGTAAGTGTACGGGAAAATAGCTGATATATTTCTAACGTACACGAAAGAATTATTTTGTATTTAATGTATAAAGGAACCATTTTTGTACTTTTGAAAAGTGGCTTATACGAATGTTATTTTATACAAGATGATAGACAAGTGTTGTTAGATTTGTAATTCAAGATATGCCTACTACTTAATCCATTTGGTACTCTATCTCTCGTTGTTATAATTTTATCTGTGTGTTTCCTCGTCACCCAAGTGCCATCGGGAATGTCGTTGTAGACTAACGGCCGTCTTAGTTAGGGAAGGGAAAAATATAGCGGTAAGGTGGCTGTCAAATCGCTCATACCAACCCTTAAGACTAGGCCCTGTCTTGTTCATTCCCCTTTCGTTCCCCGTAGGGCCGCTGAATGACCTTATAGGTCCCAGCGTGTAACCTCTGGCCTAAATTCTATATTCCATTCACTACATACGTTCCTTTCATTCGTTACGTAAAAGAGCGAGGGAGTTAATACTTCATCTAATTGATTTTATAGTTTTGCCTCTGTAATTGTATTGAGAAAGTTGTCAGACAAAAAATATCTACTGTTATGTAAACTTTTGTAGTGAAAGTATAAAATTATGTTTTGTAAACTTTTGTAGTGAAAGTATAAAATTATTATCTGTTTTGTAAACTTCTGTAGTGAAAGTATAAAATTACCTACTGTTTTGTAAACTTTCGTAGCGAAAGTAAAATCATCTGGAGTTTTTGTAAACGTTAGTGAAAGTGAAATTGTTTGTAAGAAGGCCTGACCTCTTAACCTTCGGCGAGATTCCTGTTGAGTCCTGACTTTGACTGGCCGTGTTGACTTCAAATTTCTGCCGGCTCTATTTTATAACATGTAGCAATCAATGAGTAATTTGGTTTGAAAACGATAAATTAACAGATGTCATGCATTGATTGATAAATTTATAGTGAATAATAATAATAATAATAATTATAATTTTAATAATAATGACTTTGACATTCGCCAAAAATGTCCAGTCAGCGACTCACGGCAGGAATCTCGAAGGGTTAAGGTCGCAGCCATATTTCTCTTTTATGAAAACGATGGTGTTGTTGAATTTACAAATTATAATATATTAAAATGTCAGATGAATTTATGAATTTTATAAATTTAAGAAGGCGATAATTTTCAAAGACTCGCATAGGCTAATATAGGTCAGGCCTATGTAAGGGTGAAATAGGCATTCCTTCTTTTATTTAAAGTCTTGTAACATTTTGTACTCTTCGATATTCTCGGCACGAATGTATTCGTGAGTCACGTCCGCATGGATCTGACGTTGGACTCGCAAAATACGCAGGTTAGGGGTGTACGAACGTGGTTCTGTCAAATGAACAGTATTCTCTAGTGTTGGACATTGCACGAAAACTCGTGGGCTGTAAAAATATAGACATATTAAAGTGTATTTTCAAAATACACACAACTACTTAAAGTACGCTTAAGGGTTGTATATTTATCAACAATTCTCTTTATCAGTCGGAGCTCATTCCCGCGTACTCTGCGAGTCCCAACACCACTCACTCTCTCTCTGCAACGTTTCCAAAGATTCCGACCTCTCTGTGAGATCATTCCTGTCACGTTTAAGGTATAAATTTATATATATTTTAATTTTTTATGTTTCTTTTCGTGTTTTGCGAGAAGCGACCACAATAAAAACTTTGTAAGTTTTTGGACGTTTTAAAGAGAATTTTGATTCCTGATGTTTGTAGTTTTAAGGATTGAATTTGTGTATGTTTGAGTGTTTAAGTTTTGGCACATACAGTCAGCTGCTGCTGCTTCTAAGGGAATCGTACGTGTTTGAGTGTTGGGGGAATCGTAAGCTACAACATCTATTGGGCCGTCGACATCGAGTACTGTATAAGAGGCGGCTTTTGTTCATAGCGAGGCTAATTGTCTTCCATTTTACCTTTACTTGGTATTATCATGCAGAGGCTTTGTTTCATGATATTATTTTCTGTCACCAACCCATTAGTGGCCTCACTGGTTCGATCTTTGTGGTTCAATAAATAAAAGAAAAAGTTACATGATAGGTCTGTAAGACAGCATCTTCTCCCTTCCGCGAACTCGTCAATGTCGTTCGTTCGTTACTCTGTTCTTTGTCGTTTGATAAAGTGACATTGTAGGTATTTGACAGCTCATCTCCGTCTTCTACTTACTTCTCAGCGCATTCGGCTAGTTCTCTGTCGTTCGCCAGAGTCCTGAAAAACAAGAGGGACGAATAAAAGACGCCGGTAAGTTCAGTGTATCACTTTAATTGAGTTAAGTTTCCCCAGGATGGCTCTGCTGACCTTCTCCACTTGTCCTCCTCTCAGTTTGTCCAAGACTTGCGGCCGCCGAGACTAGTCCGAGCGACGCCGGACTTAGGGGACGAGCTAGAGCGGAGGGAGGGAGCGCGCGCGCGCGCACAACAGACGACGACCTGAGGTAAGGGTTGAAACTTGAAACGCTCTTCTTCTTCTTCTTCTTCTTTCCGTCCGTCCTTCCTTCCTTCCTTCCTTCCGCGGCTTCTCGTGCCGGGAGGAAGAAGGAGGAACCGGGGGGCGCGGCGACAAGAGTGGCAAACGTGAGGAGCGAAGGAAGAGGCCGCAAACGTTGAGAGCGAGGGAGGCGACAAGTGGAGCGGGTCTCGCGGCACGGGGGTTAGTGC
The DNA here is from genome assembly GCF_040412425.1 of Macrobrachium rosenbergii. Lineage (NCBI taxonomy): Eukaryota > Metazoa > Arthropoda > Malacostraca > Decapoda > Palaemonidae > Macrobrachium > Macrobrachium rosenbergii. Next base: position 769,033 of record NW_027100732.1, read on the forward strand.
CCCATCCTGGAAGTCCCCCCACAGTAATAAATAAGGACTGTACATAAATGCACCAGCAGCAGCAGCGGCGAGCGGAAGAGATTTCGCGCGGCGCTCCGCGACCGACGACGACAAAACCGCACGTCGACGTCGACTTTTTTTTTTTTTTTTAAGGGAAAAAGATGGATCTTTTGCCGTCGTCGTCGACGACGCCAGCCGATTTTCTCTCCGCCTGACGAATCAACTCCGCGCCGAACGCTGCTGATGGTAAATAAATAAAACATAACTTGTAAATAGGATAGAAAAAAATGAAAGAAGCTAAAAAAATTAAATGTCCACTAACAATTGCATTACAAAGAGGGAGTTGGGGGCCTTTTTTTGGGGAAGGTTGGCGGGGGAGAGGGAGGGGGGAAATTACGCGTCATCGCCACCTTCTCCTCGTTCCTCAGGGCATCGCGTTCTAGCGGTTACCGTCATCAGCATCATCACAGTTCGCAAGATCCGGAGAGGGGGGGGGGATGGGGGCGGGGGGAGATTTTCAAAAAACGGAACAGGTTTGGAACCTGGTTCCTCGTACGCGAGTCGTCTCCTCCTCGTCGCTTTCCAGTCTTCTCCCCCCGACTCGCAGAGTTCTGACAGCAGTCGCTTCTTCTCCTTCTTCTCCTTCTTCTTCTTCTCTCTAAACCTACTATGTACGATCCTACATCACAGCAAACAAAGACACACTATATTGCTTAGGGGCGCAACGGCCGGGAACTACGCAACGCAACGTTATTCTGCTTTTGAGTCATCCGAAGTACTATGCGTCTTGACCTCACAGGCACCGTAATCCTACGCGTTAAGAAAAGGGAAGGACGAAATCGTTCGGCCCCCCCCCCCTCTCCCGGAAAAAAAAAAGACTTGCCTTAGCTACTATTGAACGCGTCTCTCTCCGGCGCTCTACAACGGCGGGGAGAGACTCTCCCCACCCCCGCTGCCATCCGCGGCACTGCCTCATCGCAGTGCCCGAGCAGCGGCGCGTGCGACCTCGGGACTCGCGAGTCCGGTACGGAGGACTCGGGGTCTCTCGAGGAGGGCTTACGGCGCGACGGATTCGAGAGGAGGCTTCCGCGACGTACGGCCGCTTTTCTCGAAGGCACTTTGTGACGCGGTAACATACGCGTTCCTCCTCGGGGTATACGCGTCTCTCCAGCAATCAAAAAAAAAAAGAAGAAGAGGGGAGTTATTCACATCTAGAGCGGCCGCTCCTTCGAGTCTCCCCAGAAGGAGGAGGAGGGCGGAGGGAACGGAAGCCGCCCGGCGGGCTACGTGTTAATAAAAATGCCGCTAGAGAGAGATAGAGATGAAAAAAAGACTGGGGATTATTAATGTTGGCACAATGTTTGCCACGCCAAATGACAAATAATAATAATGATGATAATAATAATAATAATAATAATAAGACGACAGCAACGACGACGTTTGGCACTACGAAAAAAAAAAAATAGGGGGAGAGGGAAGTTCTCGTTGAAATGAAATCTTGAAAATACTTGGCACTAATATTTGGTAACTAAAATAATGATAATAATAAATAGTACAAAAAAATCATTCCTCAACTGTGCGCGGGTGTTTCGTGTGGAAGGGGAAAGGGAGCAGTAGCTTTTCGTGGAGTGTAGTTACGGGTGTGCGAGAGTGGATAAATGCGTGTGGTGACGAACGGCGGGCTCGATCTCCGGGAATGGATACAACTGGAGGCGGACAGGAGGCGAGATAGAGAGAGAGAGAGATTGAACGGAGAGGAGAAACAAAGTTCAGGACGAGAGAGAGAGAGAGAGAGAAAGATCTCATGAAGGCACTGCGCAAAAGTTCAGGACGAGAGTGAGGTTAAGATCTCGTGAAGGCACTGCGTAAAAACCCGAGAGAGAGAGAGAGAGAGAGAGAGGAAGAATCTGTTGCTCCTGTCGCCCGAAAAAGGGGTACTAGCAGAGCCGGGGACGTCTGTGGAATGTCCCGCGACCGCACGTTTTTTTTTTTTTATCTTTTTTTTTTAAACTTTATACGCACCACGACACCAACCTATCGTCTATAAGACACTATGAAGACACTTGTAAACGACCTTTCTGACAAGGCACTCGGTTTCATTCAAAGACGGTCTGGGGTCCGACATCGTCGTATTTTATATATATATATGCTTGTATGGAATACTATATACATCACGTACATTTAAAAAAAATCTCGTAACATTTCACGGAGGGTCGACTTGTACCAAATCGACGGGGTAACACAGTACGCGCCCACCTCGCTCGTGGGGCGGAGAGGAGACAGTGGGCGGCATCCGACGGCGAAGGGGATTTAGTTTCCTACGGTACGGAAAGGACGGACGACGTCTCTCTTGTCTCGTGCGGGGGAAGAAAGCCGCGCTGGTTAATATTTTAAGGCCTACGTCCGTGGGAGGAACCTGGCGCGTGCGCGAGAGAGACATTTCTACGGGCCGTCCGGCTTCGCCAGGCGGCGACCGCACACACCGACCCCTGACTACATAAACGGTCTCTCACCGGGTCGAACCATTTCACCGTAAACACTAGAAAAAAAAGTTTATTGGACGATTTCGTCGTTGTACGCATCGTTTTCGTGGGTGTTCCTTTAAGGCTCAACGTACTTAACCATGGCTACGTACACAGTCTCTCACCGGGTCGAACCATTTCACCGTAAACACTAGACAAAAAAAGAGAGAGTTCATTGGACGATCTCATAATTGTACGCATCGTTTTCGTGGGTGTTCCTTTAAGGCTCAACATACGTAAACATGACTACACACACAGTCTCTCACCGGGTCGAACCATTTCACCGTAAACACTAGACAAAAAAAAAAAGAGAGTTCACTGGACGATCTCGTCGTCGTACGCGTCGTTCTCGCGCGTTCCTCCGAGGCTCGACGTACGTACATCGGCTCGGCGAAGAGAACGAATGTCGACGATTTATCTAAGAGTCCAAAAATAAAAAAAAAAAGGAGACATGGATACAAGGTACAGTAAAAATCCTAAATGAGCTACTCTAGTACTTGGTATGTTACAATGATATGTAAATAAGTCTCTCTAAGAAGGACACGTTGTTGTTGGCTGGCTGGCTTGGCTTGGCTTGGCTTGGCTTGGCTTGTCTGGCGGAGAGGACGGCCTCCGCGAATCTGGGCCCTAAAACGTGCCCTCTTCTAAGTTGGTGACGTTTAGCTGCCTTACTGCGTCTCCGCGCGAGTCGAAGCCGAGAGAGAGAGAGAGAGAGAGAGGAGCGGGCGGCTCGCGCTTGAAGGAGGAAGCCGTCTTTCTCGCGTCGTCTCCGCCTCCTAGACGGCTTGGACGGCCCGTCGACTCTTCTTCCTGGATCCTTCGCGCTCGTTCTCCGCACGAATCGTCGATTTTTCTTCCTGGATCCTTCGTGCGAGGATCTCGAGAGGAGAGCCTCATCGTCTCCGCCTCCTCCTCTACGGCTGCGGATGTCGCGTCGGCCCTCCGACGACCGATCCTTCAAGTGCGCGTTGACCCTTCTTCGTCCCCCTCCACGGCTCCCCGTCTTCCTCCTCCTCCTCCTCCTCCTCCTCCTCCTCCTCCTCCGAGTCTTCACTCGAGGTGTCGGAACCGGTGGGCGGACATCTGGCTCAGCCCCAGCACGGAGTATTGACACTTGAGGCAGTGGTAGTGGGTCTGCTTCTGGTTGTGGTTGCACCCCTGGATGCCGCAGGGCTGGGAGGGTGTGAACTTCTCGAATCCCGCGGCGTTGATGGAGTCGCGCTTCTGGTGCTGCCGCCTGTGGGCCACGACCTTGTTGGTGTCCGTGCAGACGAAGTCGCACTTCAGGCAGTGGAAGTGGGAGGCTTTGTTCTGCTGCTGACCTGCGGGAGAGAGAGAGAGAGAGAGAGTGCGTGAATTGAATTGAATTGAACACGGCGCTGAAACGGAAATTGAGAGTAGAAGGTTTGAAAGGTGTAACAGGAGGGAAATCTCAAAGCAGTTTGACTCTGAATCAATTGTCAGGAGAGGGTTGAGGAAAGTAAGATGGAGGAAAGAGAATATGAAAGAAGGTATAGTAAAATTTGTAAAATAATAATATAAAGTAAATCTGAGACATAACTAAAAACCTCTAAAAATTTAGCCTTTAAAAGAATAATTATATAAATTAATTGCAGACGAGGACAAAACTCTCACTCGCCGATCAAGTGTTGAATGTCAGATGACTCGTCTCAGAAATAATACCAATCCTGACACTTTAAAAGTCAGACAACTTGTCTCAAAGTCCATTGCAATCCTACCACTTTAAAAGTCAGGCAACTTTTCTTGAAGTCAGTCGCAATCCTAACACTTTAAAGTCAGACAATTTGTCTCGAAGTCAGTCACAATCCTAACACTTCAGTGTCAGGTAACTCGTCTTGAAAATGTCAGAAAACTCGTCTCGAAGTCGGTCGCAATCCTAACACTTAACGTCGGACAACTCGTCTCAAAATGAATGACAATTCTAACTCTGTTACACGACAAATACTCAAACACCAGACGGTTCGTCCCGAAGTCACCCGAGACGCTCGTGAACGTCTCCGGGTGACGGGGACGCCCGTCCGCTCGCTCACCTATCATAGAAGCATAGACGCAGTCTGGACGACCACAAGAGACGTTGGAACGGTACTGGTTGAAGTCCCCGCCCATCAGCGTGTCGAGGCGCTCGTGCCGGGCCGTGTGCTGCACGAACCTGGTCTTGTCGCAGAAGGAGTAGCCGCAGTCCTTTCGCATGCAGTGGAAGTGGGTCTGGTGCTCCCGGTACCCGCAGTGGGGGTACTGGCAGTCCTCGTTGAACCTGGAAGTTGACCTTCGTTTTTAAAGAGATACTAGAGTCGATATCGGTCTCTTTTAAGATTCTAGAGTTTATATTCTTCATTTTTAAGAGATTCTACAGTTTATATTCATCATTTTTAAGAGATTCTATAGTTTATATTCTTCATTTTAAGAGGTTCTAGAGTTGATATTCGTTATTTTTAAGAGATTCTAGAGTTGATATGCTTTATTTTTAAGATTCTCAAGTTTATATTCTTCATTTTTAAGAGATTCTAGACTTGATATTCTTCATTTTTAAGAGATTCTAGAGTTGATGTTCTTTTGGGGTACAAAATTCTGGAGTTGATATTTGCATAATGAGATTCTAGAGTCAATATTCTTTGCATTGTGAGATTCTAGACTATATTCTTTATGTTATGAGATTCTAGACTATATTCTTCATGTTACAAGCCATTTAAGAAGTCTAGTAAGTTACAAAGATCTTATATAGCCTGCACTTAAATATTATATATAGGTATCTTAAATCTAGTGGCAACTGTACGTAATCTTTACACTTAACGTGAGAGAGAGAGAGAGAGAGAGAGAGAGAGAGAGAGAGAGAGAGAGAGAGAGAGAGAGAGAGAGAGACCACCCTCACCTGAATCTCAGGTAGCCCTCCGGAACCGGCTCATCCTTCAGCATACGCATGGAGTGGTTGTTCCGGATCTTCTTCGCCTCCTGCGAGTTGAAGTCGTCGGCTCCGATCCTCTTCCCGAGCAGCGCCAGGTGCGGCGACGTCCCCAGGGTGGCCGGGAGGATGGGGTTGTGCTCCCCCCCGGGCCCCTGGAGAACCGGCGCCCCCAGGCCGGGACCTCCGGCCCCGGGGGACCCGTGCGTCGCCAGCTCCCCGTTCGGCCTGACGCCGGGGATCATGAGGCCCTGCTGGGCCATCGCGGCCAGCGCGGGGTTGAACTGCCAGGCCGTGGGGGGCAGCAGGCGCGGGAGGGTCCCGGGGAACATGCCCGAGATCCCGAACTGGGGCGCGAAGGGCGACGGGAGGCCCGGGAAGCTGGCCGCCTGCGTGTAGACGAGCGGGAACTGGGACGGGGAGTGGCCGAGCGTGCCGCCGCCGATGCTCACGCCGGAGCCGAACGGCAGCGGGCTGCTCGTCGATATGCTGACGACGCTCTCGTTCGGGCTGCCCGGGCTGCTGCTGCCGATCGGCCTGTCGCAGCTGCTGCTGCCGCCGCCGCCACCCTCCGCCTTAGGGTGGAAGGACCCGGACCCGTCCTCGTCGTCCTGCTCCCCCGCCCCCCGGCTCTCGGAGTCGTCGTCCGTCATCGCGGAGACCGACCCGGGGTTCAGGGGGCTGCTGCCGGTGGCGTGCTTGAGTAGGTGGGGCCGCAGCTTGTCGTGCTCGCTGAACGCCTGGTTGCAGACGTGGCAGTGGTAGTGGTCCTTCTTCTTCAACTTGCAGAACGGCCGCCCGCACGAGAAGTCCGGCCCGTACTGCGGGTGGTGGTGCTGGTGGTGGTGGAGGCGCTGGTCCATGCCGCCGAGCCACTCCGCCCCCAGGGACGACGCCAGGCTGGCCATGTGCTCGCTCTTGACCATCTCGGAGACGTGGTCGTGCTTGGAAATCTGGACGCTGGGCGACGGGAAGATGATCTCCCCGGACTGGCTGAGCGGCCGCGGCTGGTCGGCGTCGAAGTCGTCCGCCTCCCCCTGCTCCATCTGGTCGCGGATGGTCGGGGGAGGAGGGGGGGGCGAGGAGGAGGAGGAGGAGTGCAGGCCGTGTGGAATGGGCGGCGATCGTCTGGTGGCCGTTATGGTGAGGCTTCCGGACACTGGCAATGTGAAGGTGGTGGAGGTGTGCGGCCGCAAGGACGAGGAGGAGGAGGAGGGCGGAATGGGCGTGACGAGGGCTCCCGCCTCGCCGCGCGAGGCCCCCGAACCCCCGGCCCCTCCCAGGCCGGAGGAGGAGGAGGACGACGTGGAGGTCGGGAATGGCGACAGTGGGTAGAAGATCCCCGCCGACTTGACAACTGGAGGGGAGACATCTACAAGTCAGTGTAACCTGAATCTAGGCTCGGTTATAAAGGAGGAAGTGAAACTCTGTAAGCTAATCTAGACCAACGTGCGAAGCTCTAGGCTAATCTAGGCCGACGTAACTTAATTTTCCATGAAAATGCATAAAAAAATGACATAACAACAATCTACCTTTACCTTCCACCAAGTGAATACATTGGAATACTTAAAAACGTTATATTTCAAAGCAGAAATCTTATAGTTCGAAGCAACGCTGACGTTATACTTCATATGACGACAATAATTACGCAGAACCCAAGACAGGAGACAAGTTCCTCTAGCCACTAGGACAGGAGGCATCCCTAACCTTGCGATTTGTTGGGGCCCTCGGCCGAGGTGGGGGTCTCCATGGGGCTGTCCGGCCGAGGCCTCTTCAGGTAGATGGGCGACTGCGGTCCCAGGCTGTGCCCTTGGCCGCTGCTGCCCTCCTCCTGCAGGTGCTTCTCGGCGTGGGACTCCATCATCTGGTAGCGGACGAACGAGAAGCCGCAGCGGGTGCAGTGGAAGTGTTTGTTGATTTTGTTGCTGTGGGGAAAAAAATAACGAGTTAGAAAAGTACGTTTTTAAGCTCGGCATTCATAGGGGACGCGTTTTCCCGAGGAACGGAAAGGTTTGAAAGGTGTAGCGGGAGGGATAGAAGGTTTGAGAGGTGTAACAGGAGGAATAGAAAGGTTTGAAAGGTGTAACAGGAGGAACAGAAAGGTCTGAAAGGCATAACAGGATCAATATAAAGGCTTGAAATCAAATGTTTTAATTTTAAAATCTGGACCAAACAACTGCTTTGAGGCTTTCCTCCTGTTAAACCTTTCAAAACCTTTTACTGTCAATTTCCCCTCTCAGCACCGAACAACCTCACAGGACCCAGTGCTTGGCATCTGGCATAAATTCTATATTCAACTGAATTCTATACTGTTCCATAGATAAACTGCAACGACGTTAAGAGCCTCACCTTTGGCAATTGGGCGACCGGCAGTCGATGTTGCGGTCGATGGCGATGAAGCCCTCCAGGATCTGCGTGTTGTCGTGGAAGTCGTGCGCGTGGAGGGGAAGGACGTCGACGTGGGCCGTCACGTACAGGCACCTCGGGTGGACGCAGTGGTAGTGGCGTCTGCCCAGCAGGGGGCACAGCTGGTCGGGGCAGGTGGAGCCTTCGGACCACACGTAGAACCCTTCCATTACCTCGGCCTGGGAGGGAGAACGGGAATGTTAATGGTTAATTGTTTTTTTGAGGTTGTTGATTAATTTTTTTTTCTCGTTGTTCTGCGACGTCGAACGCCGTTCTATACTGTGTAATAGGAAGTAATATTTAATGTGTTCGGTCCCATACAGACACCGCCCCACTTGGCGAACGAGTTATGTTCCGGACGGCCGTTTTGAATTGTTTTTAAATTGGTCACTATACTCTTCGTGGCTATTCAAGTACAGTATGATATCAAATCAACACAATATTGTACATTTATTCATCCTGAAACACCATACATTGTATATACAGCATTGTATGGACAGAATAGGCGCGCAGAACAAAATTTGAACTTACGGTGTCAAAGGAGAGCGTTCCGAACACAATTTTGGTCTGCGATCCCATATATTTATATCTGAATGTTTTTAAGTTGAATGTTCATCAGTAGGGTGGTGTCTGTAATGCCACTTTATGTCTAATAAAAGTATATTACTTTTTAAATAAGTTAAAACTAAAATTCAGTTTTTAAACCGTGGCAACACTAGCATAAAATACCCCAGGCTAGACGCGAACTAACTCTCTCATATATACCAGATATTTAATGAGAAACTTCCCTAAACTGCGAGAGACTCTGTCATTGTGGTTCTGAAGTATCACGAAGCTCAAGGTTCTAAAATGAATTTCAGGTTTTTAAAGGAAAATTTAAGCTTTTTAAAGGCAAAAATCTGTCGAGCATATACGGCAATGGCGGCCGTCCGTCGAAGAGACCGCGCCGCAATCCCCCCACCACTGACCTGAGGCTGCAGCGGATTAGAAGTCAGGGGTCCGGACAGCGGCAGAATCACCGGCTGGCCCGAGACGGAGGAGACAGCTGAGGAGATCGACATGGGAATGGAGAGCCCCGGGGGCGAGGCGGAGTCCCGCTTCAGGTGAGGGGAGAGGTGGTGCCCTAGGGATGACGCGGATGAGGTCAGCGGGTGGGGGTGGGGGTGGTGGAGGTGCCCCAGAGGTAGCATGCCCAGGGGGCCGTGCGTGGGCGGCGGAGGGGAACTCTTAGGGAGCTTGAAGCTCGTGAAAATTGCCTGAGGAGAGTCGTGCGAGCTGTTTGCGGATACTGGCAGCTGTAAGAGACGGAAGGATTTTAAAAATTAAAAGACGTACGGCGCTCGGCTACGTGATTCGAGGATTCGAACGCTCGGAACTGAGCGTGCGCTCTCTTAAAACTGTTCTCTTTAAGATTTTCTCCCTCAAACTGCAATGTTGGAGTTGGCAAAAATATTACAAAAATATTACAAAAAATCAAACTTAGGGTCAAATTGACACATGGGTACTTTGAACAGGGTTACACATAGGAGTCTACAATTTAAAACACTACAAGTATCAGCATCTGGAATAAAAAAAAAGAACATTTACAACCAAATTACTGGTCTACAGAGACTTGGAAATGACTACTTCTTCACCATCGCTCGGCACAGAATTGTCGGAGGGACACAAGGAATGATTCTGGTGTTAATTCTGGGTGTCAATTGTGGCATTATCATGCGGGCTGAGAGCGAGGCACTCCTGCGATTAATTTAGTCCGTGCCCTGAGCACCTGTTAGGCCGCGGCAGTCGGCGAAAGTCGCCCGGACGAGGTTAAGTCGTTACATTCGCCTTCAGCGTCTGGTTGGTGAGTGTTACTGTTACGTGATTACTTGCAGCACTGTGTTAGTAAAGCTTACGGCAGCGGCCTGTCGGGGGTTACGGAATAATCTCTGTGGGCAACAATTCTTCCCAATTTCTCTAACGAGCCCTTTGGCCGGCCCGACTAGTCTAGAAATGTCACTCGGTAATGTCGTTCTTACGGCAGTGGCCTGTCGGGGGGGGGGTACGGAATAATCTTTGTGGGCAACAATTCTTCCCAATTTCTCTAACGAGCCCTTCGGCCGGCCCGATTGAGTCTAGAAATGTCATTCGGTAATGTCGTTCGAACAGCAGTCAAGTTTGCAGACTGGTCAAGCGAAGAGTTACGTTTTGCCTTAGTCGACACGTTAATACGTCCCTTCGTCCTTCTTTCCCTGGAGATCTCAAGAAATGGATGAGATTGTCAGAATAATTAAGTAATGTACTTGTCAACAGTGGTTCGTCAGGCCAAGATCTGTCGCACAGGCGTCACACAACGTCAGGGCAGCTGTTATGACAAGAGCAAGTCGGCGTCGAGTCGAAAGGACCTTCCGCACGTCTAGATTACATTCGACGGCAGCTGTTACAAACATAGCGGGTCAGTACCAACATACGCTTGGGGTTTTAGTCAAATTATTAGTGAAACCAACTCTGAGGGACTTACGTAATCGTTCCACACCTGAAACCAAGAACGAGATATGAGAATGTCAATCAATCAATGGATAGTTTTACTGTTTTTTTTTTTTTTAGCCCTTAATACACAGACCTATCAACTTCAACCCCTAGGCTGCGAGAGACGGCTATCTTAAGCCGTCTCGGTTTGAGAATTATGCTCCGTGGAACACCAGCAATAATTAGGGACTTTGGTTTATGATTAATGAAAAAGAGAAAGTTTTTTAACATTAATTGCACTTCCCACAGGGTGAAATAGTCTTAATTGCACTTCCCACAGGGTGAAATGGTCTAAATGGATGATCTAGGAAATGATTTATACAGAAAACCTGTCTGTTGAGAGTGAAATCTAACAATTACATCGCTCGAAAGTGTGGCTATGGCTGTACTAATCTCAAGATGTGTCATCAGGGTTCTACTTTTGCGTTACGTCCTAACTCTAGAGTCTAGACCTACTGAAGAGCTAGTGTATGATCTTGTCTTACAGGCCTACGGAAAAGTCTAGGACACGCTACGCTGTCCCGGGAGGACCTACGAAGCGGGAGCGATCCGCCTACGACAAATACAAACCTCAATTATCCTGTTCTTGGGCGGACGGCCGCGTTTCCTCTTGAACATGGCGTCCACGGAGGTGATGGCCGCCACCCCCATGGCGCCGGCCGCCCCCCCGGGCGAGGAAGCCATGGCCAGCCTGCGGGTGTAGTCGTGCATCCGGAAGTGCTCCAGGCGCCGGAACGGCTTGTCTCCGGACGCTAGGATGCCTTCACCACAACCCTCCTGCACCGACAGCAGCCAACACCCACACAAAAGAGGACGTGCAAAAGAGGACGTTAGTGAGGCAGTCGCAGACTCGGCGGCAACGTAGAGAGAGAATCTTTTTCTCGGAAGCAGAGACTAAAATCAAAAAAGTGAAGCGAAAATGCAAAAATAAAATTTGGGTTGCGCTCTGCGCAACTTGCTCGGGGGGGAAAACAAAATGGCAAAGTGGCCTCTTGTGCAACTTAAACCAAAGGCTACTTGGAAGGGTTAGTTGTGGTGTCGCTGACGACACTTGTTCTAGCGGAGGTGGTTTGAATACATTTGCAGACGTTAACTGAATACAGGCAGTCCCGGGGTTACGACGTTCCGAGCTTACGACGCTCTTCGAATATATTCATCAAAAATATTTCCCGGGTTACGGCGCATATTCCGGGTTTACGAAGCCAATCTGACGGAAGAAATATGGCTCCAAAAGGGAATTAATGGTAAAAATTTGAAGGTTTTTTTCATGAAAAACTCAATAAAAATGCAGTTTACGTCAATTACAAGACACCCAAACGATTAAAAGTAAGGTTTTCTTACGACACGGCGTCGGAACGGAACCCGTCATAAGCCGGGGACTGCCTGTACAAGTCGCTCTTCCAACCAGGAAAGAGTTTGTGTCCATATTCAAACAACATCTTGACTCAAACATGCACAATAAACCTCAAACATTCAAACGAACATGAAATTGATCGCCCAATTCGAATACCGGTTCAAACATCAGTTCGGATAACACGAAACGTCAATCTTTTTCGCAAACGTTCGAGGGGCGAACGATCGTGATGTCAATTTGGGGGCTTATTTCAAATACTCTAGTATGCAAATCGGTTCGATGGAGGGTATACTAAGCTAAAAAAAACTCCATTATCTAACAAATATCATCAACTAAGAATCCTAAACGATTTACATTAAATATAAAAAAGCTCGGCTTCCTCTTTTATGCTGAATACGAATAAGAAATTAAATTTATCTCAAATTTTAACATACGTCAAGTGTTATTTTAATGGTAGGTACTTCAATCTCTGTCTCTTAATACTTGGAAGTAATTTTTTATGAATATATCTGAAGCCGAGCCCGTCGTAACCCTTGGACTGCCTGTACTTGGCTGTCCAGCTTCTTAAACTTGCATTTTTAATAAGCAAATCGTGTAGATAAACCCCACATTTAGGAATGACTTAAGAGTTCTGGTCGATCTTTACAGTGATTTTCTATGACACGAAAGTTTAAGGTTAATATTGACCGTTTAATTGAGCTACGAACTTGGACTTGAATTCACTCTGTTTATCAATGTCGTGGTCACGGACACTTCCGGAATAATTAGACGCGTGACGTTTGGAAGTAAAACCCCAGACTAGATCTTTCGTATTAGGTATTAGTGGTATTTTCTACGTCAGACACGCAATCAAACGCTTCCTACGTTAAAACGTCACGGGAAAACTAACATCCCTAATGTTTAGCCCGTACGAATGTTAATGTTTTAACGTCGACTACGTCACAAGGCGGAGAAGAACCGCACATTACTTAAACTACGTCAAACGCACACGACATGGCAATCCCAAAAACAGCAGAGGATAGCGTTAGAATCCTGGATACTCACCCAATTACAGTGGTAGTGGTCAGCATGTTCCTGGATGGGGCAGTCCGGGGGGCATGCCCGCGTGGCGTCGTCCCCGCAGGACACCCTGGTGTAGTGGTCCTCCGTGACGAGCGCCTGCTGCTCGTGGACGCGCCCGTGGTCCCTGGCGCTCTCGCGTCCCCGGAAGACGGTCTCGCACTCGTCGCAGTGGTAGTGTTCGATGCCCGACAGGTCGCAGCAGCCGCCGCTCTTGCAGACGTCCTCCCGCCCGTAGAACCTCACCCACCTCTCCCAGTCGCGGTCTTCCAGCAGCAGCCCCCCCGCGCCGGCCCCCATGCTGATGCTCAGGTCCACGGGCGAGGCCGGGCCGGAGGAGGAGGAGGCCGGGGTGGACGCCGAGCTCGTGGCGGAGCCTCCGGGGAACAAGCCGTGAGCCGCGGGAGGGGGGCCCACTCCTAAGAGGCGGGCCAGCGGGTGCTGCTGCGACTCCACCAAGCCCGGAGGCGCGAAGCTGCCCAGCAGGGGTCCCTGGGGCCGCTGGATTCCGGGCGGCAGCGCCCCCGGGGTTCCGGGGGGCTGGGGCACTCCGAGAGGCGACGAGGAGTCCTCGTTCCTCTGGTCCATCGGTCCGCCGCCCATGTGCCCTCCCAGAGGCCCGCCCAGGTGGCTGCCGAGCGCACCCCCCGCCAGCGGTCCTCCCAACGGCCCCATGAGAGGGTTGATCATGGGTCCTCCCAAGCTCCCCAGGGGTCGCAAGGCCTCGTGCAACAGCGGGGTCAGCGCCGGGTGGCCCTCGGGGACTCCGAGCATCGTCTGCGCCAGCTTGTACTTGCGGTAGGCTCGTTCGTGGTCCTGACGCTCGTGCTTTCTCTGCAAAGTCGAGAGGGAGAGAGTGAGCGGGTCTGCGTTGCCGTTCCCTGCGGTCACAGGCTCAATCAGCGTACTCTTAGACCTTCGCACGAGCGACAGCGGAGCGGGTCTCTGAATCTCGCAGCGTGCAAGGAAGAAGGCCTTCGACGAAGGCCCTCGGGATTGAGACTGGGCATAGGAGTGACTGGGTATCAAACAGGAATTACGTTATGCATTGAAAGTAACCATGGCATCAAAACTGAAGCTGTGAAAGGTTTAATAATCTTTTAAATGAAAGCTCCCTGTCGCCGCGCTAGATATTTGATGGATAGAGAGCAAAATGCTTCAGGCAAACAGCTAAGGGCCATTAAGTCATGACGTCATCTGAGCAACGGAAGGACTAGACGCTACAACAAGACGGAAAAAGTCCGTGACGCTGCGCACAAAAGGTACGAGCTAATTCTAAGTTTAATTTTAAATTTTGGCATTTTTTATATATATAAAAACTTGACTGCGAGTGTTCGCCACTGATGCAGACTAATAGAGAGGTGGTGTAATAGTATTGTAACAAAAGAAAAACTATAAAGGTTTCTGACAGATCGAATCGTTGCAGTTGCAAGAGGCTGACGTGCAAGTCCCACACCAGAAGTCAAGAATGACGGACCATTAGAAATAATCTAAAATATTTTTTTTTAAATTTATTTATATACGAAAGCGGGCAATCCGCCCTCCGACGCGGACGTGATGGACTTGAGGAAGGCAAAACAGTACTCTGTAAAGGGTTTCGTGACGCCGCTACGCAAGGATTCGTGACGCTACGTGACGTCTCTATCTACTACTAATCTGTACTTCTGTGTATTCATACATCACTTTCATACGTTGCGTATGAAATCAACTGCTACACGGGGACCCGATAATACGGGATTTGAAAAAGCTTCATGCAAGGGGGTCATACAAGAATTCTGACGGACAATTTTGACACAGTCCGCTGAGGGAAATAATGAACGGACTGTTGCTTCAACTGTGGGGGTCATACAAGAATTCTGATGGACAGTTTTGACACAGTTTTCTGAGGGAAATATCAAACGGACTGTTGCTTCGACTGTGGGGGTCATACAGGAATTCTGACGGACAATTTTGACACAGTTTGCTGAGGGAAATGAGTGGATTGCCTCTTTGACTAAGGGGTTTATACTAGAGAGTTTTGACGGACAATTTTGACACAGTCCGCTGAGGGAAATATCAATTGGACTGTCTTTTTTTTACTGTGGCGGCATACAAGAATTTGACGGACAATTTTGACACAGTCCGCTGAGGAAAATAATGAACGGACTGACTCTTTGAACATGGGGTTTATACTAGAATTCTGACGGACAATTTTGACTCGGTCCGCTTGGGCAAAAGTGAAACGGACTGTCGCTTTGAATGTGGGAGTCGTACAAGAATTTTGACAGACGAATTTGACAACAGTTTGCTGAGGTAAATATCAAACGGACTGTCTCTCTGACTATGGGGTCGTATAAGAATTCCGACAGGCAATTTTGACACAGTCCGCTGAGGGAAATAATGAACGGACTGACTCTTTGAACATGGGGTTTATACAAGAATTCTGACGGACAATTCTGACTCGGTCCGCTTGGGCAAAAGTGAAACGGACTGTCTGTTTGAATATGGGGTCGTACAAGAATCCTAATTTAGGCACAATCCACTCGGGGGGGGGAAACAACGAACGGACTGTCTCTTCAACTGAGGGGTCGTGCAGCCGACGGACCATTCCGAACAAAGTCTGCAAGTGGACCGTTCCTCCTCCTCCTCCTCCTCCTCCGCTCTTCCGTTCATCCTTGACTTCTCGTTCGCGATGGCGGCGTCGCGGACGACCGTCACTTCCAATGGCCCCCGTAACTACCAGCTTCTTGTTACCAGATGTAAGAGCAGTGTGTTGAAGTGCACCTTGTGAGCGAAAATCTGGCCGGACGAGTGGAGCACGTAGTTGCATTCCGGCCGTATGCAGTGGATGTGGTTGACCACCCGCGAGAACTTGCAGCCTTCGTAGGGGCAGTCCTCCTGCTTCATGAACTTCTTGAAGCCGTCCTTCGTCAGCTGCTCGTCCTTGATGTGGTAGGTCTTGTGTTTCTCTGCGGGGGGGAGGGATAGAGGGTGCTTTTAATCCTGGTTGGTTTGAGGGGGCTGAGGTGGTTTGGACGTGTGACGGGAATGAATGCACCGGTGGAGGGAAGAACAATGGGTGGTTCAAACTTGGGTTGATTTAAATTGGTTAAAAGGAGTGAGATGGTTTGGACATGTGATGGGAATGAAGGCACTTAATAAATGATATAGTAACACCTTAAGGGCGTGACAAAAGTGGATCAAACTCTGGTTGGTTTAAAAGGACTGAGATGGTTTGGACATGCGATGAGAATGAACGCACCAAATAACGACACAGTAACACCTCGAGGGAGGAACAAAGGGCAGTTTAAAAGGACTGAGATGGTCTGGACATGTGATGAAAATGAATGCACTTAATAACGATACAGTAACACCTCAAGGGAGTGAAAAAAGTGGATCAAACTCTGGTTGGTTTAAAAGGACTGAGGTGGTCTGGACATGCGATGAGAATGGAAGCACCAAATAACGTGAAAACAGAAAAATGACATTTTTCTCTACTCTTCCAACAAACAACCGTCCGCCCTCCTCACCCATGTCGGCCTTGTTCTTGAAGGTGTAGTTGCAGGCGCTCCGCATGCAGTGGAAGTGGGTCGTCCGCTGCCCGCTGAAGGAGCAGGCCGCCTGCCCGCAGTCCTCCGAGGCCCTGAACCTCTGGAAGCCCTCCTGCATGATGGCCGAGTCCTTCCGGTGGTAGTTGGCGTGCATCTGGACATCCGACGTGCTGATGTAGACTTTGTCGCACCCCTCCTGGAAAAGGTCAAGGTCTCAGAGAGGCGCCGGGGGGGTTTGGGGGTCACTGCGGAACGGACATGCTAAAACGTTACCCTCTTTTTTTTTTCTGACCTCGACCCGCGACTCACCTTCAGGCAGTGGTAGTGCGTCTGCTTGCGGTTGTGGGAGCAGTTGCTGAAGCGGTCGGAGCAGTCGTCGGAGGGGGAGTACCTCATGAAGCCGTGCTGGAGGCTCTCGTCACGCTTCTTGTGCCACTTGAAGTGCCGGATCATCTCCTCCTTCTTGCTGAAGACCTTGGAGTCGCACTCGAGGCAGTGGAAGTGGTCCCTGGGGACGAGGGAGAGAGAGAGAGGATTAGTCGCGGCGGAAATGGTACGGCGGTACGTCTAAAGGGTACGTAAGGTACGTTTTAAGATTCAACTTGCAGGGTGACGGAGGAGATTAACCTTGACGGAAATGGTACAGTGGTACGTCTAAAGGGTACGTTTTAAGATTCAACTTGCAGGGTGACGGAGGAGATTAACCTTGACGGAAATGGTACAGTGGTACGTCTGAAGGGTACGTAAGGTACGTTTAAGATTCAACTTACAGGGTGACGGAGGAGATTAACCTTGACGGAAATGGTACAGTGGTACATCTAAAGGGTACGTTTTAAGATTCAACTTGCAGGGTGACAGAGGAGATTAACTGTGACGGAAATGGTACAGTGGTACATCTAAAGGGTACGTTTTAAGATTCAACTTGCAGGGTGACGGAGGAGATTAACCTTGACGGAAATGGTACAGTGGTACGTCTAAAGGGTACGTAAGGTACGTTTTAAGATTCAACTTGCAGGGTGACGGAGGAGATTAACCTTGACGGAAATGGTACGGCGGTACGTCTGAAGGGTACGTAAGGTACGTTTTAAGATTCAACTTACAGGGTGACGGAGGAGATTAACAGTGACGGAAATGGTACAGTGGTACGTCTAAAGGGTACGTAAGGTACTTATAAGATTCAACTTGCAGGGTGACGGAGGAGATTAACTGTGACGGAAATGGTACGGCGGTACGTCTAAAGGGTACGTAAGGTACGTTTTAAGATTCAACTTGCAGGGTGACGGAGGAGATTAACCGTGACGGAAATGGTACAGTGGTACGTCTGAAGGGTACGTAAGGTACGTTTAAGATTCAACTTGCAGGGTGACGGAGGAGATTAACCGTGACGGAAATGGTACAGTGGTACGTCTAAAGGGTACGTAAGGTACGTTTTAAGATTCAACTTGCAGGGTGACGGAGGAGATTAACCTTGACGGAAATGGTACAGTGGTACGTCTGAAGGGTACGTAAGGTACGTTTAAGATTCAACTTGCAGGGTGACGGAGGAGATTAACAGTGACGGAAATGGTACAGTGGTACGTCTAAAGGGTACGTTTAAGGTTATTCAGTTACAGTCGACCCCCATATTCGCGGGGGGTTGCGTCCCGCAACCCCCCGCGAATGGCTGATATTTGACACCCTCCTAAAGCTGCTCATACCTGAATATTTAAATAGTTTTACCACAAAAAATAAATTTAGTCACAAAAATATGAAAATAGTTATTTGTAAATATTTCTTGGTGGAAAATACCGCGGGTGGGCGGAGCAGGGAATCCGGAACCGCGAATCCGGAACCGTGAATCCGGAACCGCGAATCCTGAACCGCCCCCAAAAGAAAACCGACTCCATCCACCCACCTCAGGTTGTGCTCGCGGCAGGAGAGGGAGCCGCACTCGAGGGCGGAGCTGTACATCTTGACGTAGCGGGAGTAGTCGACTTGGGGCTTGGCCAGTGTGTCCCTGACGCCCCCCATGCCCCCCTGCATCAGGGTCGGCGCCCCCCCGCCGCCCCCCGACCCCAGGGACAGTCCGGCGAGGCCTGGAGTCACTGCTGGAAGGAAAGGACCTGATAAGAGAACGGGAGAAAACGGTGGATGTTTTTTGACTCTGCGCTTGGCTGACCGACTCCTCTAACACTCTAGGACTGTTTTAATCACCCCCTCCCCCACACACTTGGCTGATCAACTCCTCCAACACTTTCTGGGCCTATCTGAACCCTAACGACACTTTTTTGGAGCACTTATAGACGCAACTTGATCTACCACTTGAGAAAAAAAAATTTTTTTTGTGAATTATTTCCGAAAAATGAACTTTTTTTGGCAAGCTGCAAAAATTGACACTTGCAACTTGATCTACCAATGGACGCTTGCAATTTGCAACACCAATGGACACTTGCAACTTGATCTACCACTTCATAAAAATTTTTTTGTGAATTCTGGAAAACCAATTTTTTTTGGAAAATTGCAAAAATTAGAACACTTATGGACACTTGCAACTTGATCTACAAAGGAAACTTGCAACTTGATCTACCAGTGGACACTTGCAACTTGATTACCAATTGAGAACATTAATTTTTTTTAATTCTGAAAAACCAATTTTTTTGGCGAGTTGCAAAAATTGGAAACTAATTGACAATTGCAACTTGATCTAACAATGGACACTTGCCATTTGCAACTTGACCTACCGCTTGAGAAAAATATTTTTTATTTCCGAAAAATGAACTTTTTTTGGCGAGTTGCAAAAATTGGGAACACTTCCGGACACTTGCAACCTATACAACTTGATCTATCAAGGACACTTGCAACTTAAGGACACTTGCAATTTGAAACTTGATCTACCACTTGATAAAAATCATTTTTTTGTTAATTATTTCCGAAAACGACACTTTTTGGCAAATGCAAAAATTTGGAACACTTCCGGACACTTCCAACCTATGCAACTTGATTTTCCAATGGGCACTTGCAACTTGCCACCAGATTATCACTTGACAAAAATATATTTTTTTAATGACGTCCGAAAAACAACATTTTTTGGCGAGGCGCAAAAGTTTAGAACACTTCCGGACACTTGCAACCCAAGCAACTTGATCTACCAATGGACACTTACAACTTGATTAGCACTTGAGAAAAATGATGTTTTTTTGTGAACGATTTCCAAAAACATTTTTTGGCGAGGTGCAAAAATTGTGAACACTCACAGACACTTGCAACTTGATCTACCAACGGCCACTTGCAACTAGCAACCTGATACACCAGTGGACACTTGCAACTTGATCTACCAACGGACACTTGCAACTAGCAACCTGATACACCAATGGACACTTGCAACTTAAAGAACAAAGTTTTATCTTGGGGGGTGGGATATTTTGACCCCCCCAAAAAAATGAATGGCCAAATGTGGAACACTTGGAGACACCTGCAACTTGCAACTCGATCTGGGAAGTCTTGAAGTATTAATAAGTGAAGTCAATTGATAAGTATTATAAATATTGTTATAAATGTCAGGAAATGTTAAGATTAATGATAATATTTGAGGTTAATATTTCTTACCAAATCTGGTGCCCAGGATGAGAAGGGGCATGGTTCCTTATGTCCCTCCCGTGCCCAGAATGAAAAAGGGGCACCTCTCTATCTCTCTCTCTCACACACACTCCCTCTAGAGGGCCACCTCTCTTTCTCTCTTTCTCTCTCTCTCTCTCTCTCTCTCTCCCACGAACACGGGAGATTCTGGAGGAAGGCTTGGTGTGCCTTCCTCTCTCTCTCTCTCTCTCTCTCTCTCTCTCTCTCTCTCTCTCTCTCTCTAACACGGGAGATTATGTGGGAGGGTCCTGCTCTCTCTCTCTCTCTCTCTCTCTCTCTCTCTTCTAATTCTTTCTCTCTTTCTCTTCCAATTCTTTCTCTTTCCCAATTCTCTCTCTCTCTCTCTCTTTCTTCCAATTCTCTCGCTCTCTCTTTTTCCTTCTTCCAATTTCTCTCTCTCTCTCTTTCTCTCTCTCTCTCTCTCTCTCTCTCTCTCTCTCTCTCTCTCTCTCTCTCTCTCTCTCTCTCTCTCTCTCTCTCTCTCTCTCTTATCAAAGTCTCCACAATATTTAAACCATTCTCTCTCTCTCTCTCCCTACTCCAATCTCTCTCTCTCTCTCTCTCTCTCTCTCTCTCTCTCTCTCTCTCTCTCTCTCTCTCTCTCTCTCTCACAGGATTCCTGGGAGGAGGAAGACTCATAGACAAACCCATCAGCTTCCGGTGGCGGAGGGAAGAGGTTAGGATGGGCTCTATGCCCCCCCCCCCTCTCTCTCTCTCTCTCTCTCTCAATTGCCACCCGTTTTTAACTGAGGATGTCCTGGGCGTATATGGGGAGAGAGAGAGAGAGAGAATTGGAAGACAGAGAGAGAGAGAGAGAGAGGTAGGTGGGTTGAGAATGTCTTGAACTGTTTGTATACGAAAATTGTTTTGCAGCAAAAATTGTTTTGCAGATTTTGATAAGAGAGAGAGATATAAAGGAAGGGAGAGAGAGAGAGAGAGAGAAAAGAAGGAAGGGAGGGAGAGGGAGAGAACTGGAAGACGGAGAGAGAAAGAATTGTATGACAGAGAGAGAGAGAGGTGGGTTGAGAATGTCTTGAACTGTTTGAATACCAAAAATTGTTTTACAGATTTTGACGAGAGACAGAGAGAGAGAGAGAGAATTGGAGGAAAGAAAGAGAGAGAGAAAGGGTTGGAAAGAGGGAGAGAGAGAGAACTGGATGAGAGAGAGAGAGAGAGAGGTGGTTTGAGAATATCTTGAACTGTTTGAATACCAAAAATTGTTACACAGATTTTGACGAGAGTGAGAGAGAGAGAGAGGGCTTGAGAATGTCTTGAACTACTTGAATACAAAAATTGTTTTGCAGAATTTGACACGAGAGAGAGAGAGAGAGATAAAGGAAGGAAGAGAGAGAGAGAACTGGAGGAGAGAGAGAGAGAATTGGAATAAAGGGAGAAGATATTTTAAATTACATTTTAATTATATTTTAATGGGAAAAATATTTATTATTATTCTCTCTCTCTCTCTCTCTCTCTCTCTCTCTCTCTCTCTCTCTCTCTCTCTCTCTCTCTCTCAGAGGAACACAAAGCAGGGAGAGAAAGAGAAAGAGAGAGAGAGAGAGAGAATATGCCAAGTGGTACAAATTAGCTACCAAAATCAACAATGGTGTTTGAAAGATGGCGTGAGGTACCCTAAGAGTTTCTCAACCCTTGCTGGTAATTACATAGCGAAATATTTCATTTCTCTGTCGTTATGGACGCACACGCACGGACAGACAAGGCACAGACGGTCAGACAAGACACAGACAGACTTGATGACAATCAAGGCAAGGGTATGGGGCACCGGAAGTGACGTCAGGGGGGCACAGGACCCCGAAAATGGGGCGGAAATCTAAGCATTTTTGAGGACCTCTTTTTCCAAAGAATTTGAAAAGTATAATAGATCAATTTATTGATCGATTTTTATCGATTTATGTAACCCTGGCGTTGCATTACCCATTTCCCTTGACCCCTAATCCCCGCAGGGCACCGGAAGTGACGTCAGGTGGGCACATGACCCCGAAAATTGGGCGGAAATCTAGCATTTTTGAGGACTTCTTTTTCCAAAGAATTTGAAGAGATTAAAATAGATCAATTTATTGATCGATTTTTTATCGATTTATCTGACCCTGGCGTCGCATTACCCCTCCCCCTTGACCCCTAATGCCCGCAGGGCACCGGAAGTGACGTCAGGTGGGCACAGGACCCCAAAAATCGGGCATAAATTACGGCATTTTTGAGGGCAACTCACTAATTCAATCTTAAGACTCAGAATGAACTGACCAATATCTGACAAAGTTTGTCGACCCTGGCATCGCATGACCCCCACCCCCACCCCCGCCCCTTGACCCCCCCAATGCCCAAAATGCCCCAGCTGTGCCCATCTGGCACAGGGGCACCGGCCCCTGCCAGCCAACCAATCATGGTGACGAATTTAGATGGTTAAACAAACTCGACTTGAGGCTAAATGGAATTACGCCGTCAAAATAAACACGTTCGGAGTCCACTGGCTCTTTGATATTGGTTGTAGGCTGGTTGTGGGGACTGAAATTGGTTGTCGGTTGGTTGTATGGACCTAAATTGGTTGTAGGTTGGTTGTAAGAGTTTTGAAAGTGGTTGTAGACTGGATGGATATTTTAATGAAATTCTTTTGGGCATGGGTGAGCAATGGTCCCTTTAAAATTGGTATTATAATTGGTTGTAGGTTGGTTGCGTGGACTGAAATTGGTTGTAGATTGGTTGTATGGACATAAATTGGTTATATGTTGGTTGTAGGGGCCTAAATTCGTTGTTTTTGTTGTAAATGAGTTTGGAGTCAATTTCGGGACATGGGCGTGGAATTCGCTATTTAAAATTGGTTGTAGGAATTAAAATTGGTTGTAGATTGGTTGTATGGACATAAATTGGTTATATGTTGGTTGTAGGGGCCTAAATTCGTTGTTTTTGTTGTAAATGAGTTTGGAGTCAATTTCGGGACATGGGCGTGGAATTCGCTATTTAAAATTGGTTGTAGGAATTAAAATTGGTTGTAGATTGGCTGTATGGACCTAAATTGATTGTAGATTGGTTGTAAGAGCTTTGAAATTGTTGTAGATGGGATGACTGTCAGTTTAAAGAAATGGGCCCGTTAAAATTGGGTGTAAGGATTATAATTTGTTTAGGTTGGTCCTATGACTAAAATTGGTTTTAGAATGGTTACAGATTGGTTGTAATGACCTAAATTGGTTGTAGATTGGTTGTTAGAGGTTTAAAAGTGGTTGTAGATTGGATGAATGTCAGTTTAAAGAAATGAGCCCTTTAAAATAGATTGTAGGGACTAAAAATATGTTGCAGGTGGGTTATGGGGGACTGAAATTGGTTGAAGAATGGTTGTAGGGGCCTAAATTGGTTGTAGAGAGAGAGAGAGAGAGAGAGAGAGCGCACGTACATATAATACAGATTTGACAAGAGGGGGAACCCATTAAAGTATATATAAATATTCGAGGCTCTCAGATAATGACTCGAGAATCTTTGCCAACTTTGTGTGTTCTCTTGGAGAGAGAGAGAGAGAGAGAGAGAGGTAAGAGGGAGAGAGAGAGAGAAAGAGAGAGAGAGGGGGATAGAGAATTAAGAGGTACAATTAGACACTTACATATTGGCTGATTGTATGAGAGAAAGATTCAGGGGAGAGAGAGATTCAGGGGGAGGGAGAGAGAGAGAGAGAGACCGAGAAAAAGATTCAGGGAGAGAAAGAGAGTGAGGGAGATTCAGGGAGAGAGAGAGAGAGAGAGGAGAAACAGATAGATAGAGAGAGAGAGATTCAAAAAGAGAGAGAGATTTTGGGAGAGAAATATTCAGGGAGAGAGAGAGAGAGAGAGAGATTCAAGAAGAGAGAGAGATATTCAGAAAGAGAGAGAAAGATTCATGGAGAGAGAGAGAGAGAGAGAGAGAGAGAGAGAGAGCCACGTATACCACCTCCAGGATACAATGAGGTAGGCAGAATTTGATTGAGGGCGTAAAACAATGATCTTTTGGGAGAGAGAGAGAGAGAGAGAGGGAGGGAGAAACAGATAGATCAATAGATAGAGAGAGAGAGAGAGATAGAGTGAGAGATAGAGAGAGAAAGATATCGCGACCAATATTAATCACCGTATGGAATGTTTTCAGAATCAGGCGATTGTAAAGTTCTCTCTCTCTCTCTCTCTCTCTCTCTCTCTCTCTCTCTCTCTCTCTCTCTCTCTCGATGAATCTTTCTCTCTCACTCTGTCTCTCACAGGTCATCTCCAGAGCCCCCAAATATTTGATGAGGTTCCCGAATGTTTCGGGGCATACAATGGGCATCATTGTTTGGCCCACATGGGCGAGACCGGGAATTGAAGGAGAGAGAGAGAGAGAGAGAGAGAGAGAGAGAGACGGGATCTTTCTCTCAGTCTGGCTCTGTTTCTCTCTCTCTCTCTCTCTGTATGTATATATATAACTATTTTTGGATTTCTGTATTTCTCTCTCTCTCTCTCTCTCTCTCTCTCTCTCTCTCTCTCTCTCTCTCTCTCTCTCTCTCTGTTTCTCATTCTCTCTCTCTCTCTCTCTCTGTTTCTCATTTTTTCTCTCTCTGTTTCTCATTCTCTCTCTCTCTCTCTGTTTCTCATTTTTTCTCTTTCTCTCTCTCTCTCTCTCTCTCTCTCTCTCTGTTTCTCAATTTTCTCTCTCTCTCTCTCTCTCTCTCTCTCTCTCTCTGTTTCTCTCTCTCTCTCTCTCTCTCTCTCTCTCTCTCTCTCTCTCTCTCTCTCTCTCTCAGTCTATCAATCTCTCTCTCTCTCTCTCTCTATCTATCAAAATCTCTCTCTCTCTCAGTCTATCAATCTCTCTCTCTCTCTCTCTCTCTCTCTCTCTCTCTCTCTCTCTCTCTCTCTCTCAGTCTATCAATCTCTCTCTCTCTCTCTCTCTATCTATCAAAATCTCTCTCTCTCTCAGTCTATCAATCTCTCTCTCTCTCTCTCTCTCTCTCTCTCTCTCTCTCTCTCTCTCTCTCTCTCTCTCTCTCTCTCTCAGTCTATCAATCTCTCTCTCTCTCTCTATCTATCAAAATCTCTCTCTCTCTCTCTCCCTCTCAGTCTATCAATCTCTCTCTCTCTCTCTCTATCTATCAAAATCTCTCTCTCTCTCTCTCTCTCAGTCTATCAATCTCTCTCTCTCTCTCTCTCTCTCTCTCTCTCTCTCTCTCTCTCTCTCTCTCTCTCTCTCTCTCTCAGTCTATCAATCTCTCTCTCTCTCTCTCCCTCTCAGTCTATCAATCTCTCTCTCTCTCTCTCTCTATCTATCAAAATCTCTCTCTCTCTCTCTCCCTCTCAGTCTATCAATCTCTCTCTCTCTCTCTCTCTCCGTCCCCGACAAGAATTCACACGGCTGTCGGGCGCGCCTAGAGAGAGACAGAGAGAGAGAGAGAGAGAGAGAGAGAGAGAAAGGCGCGAATTTATACGGCGCGGGAAAAAGAGGCCGTAAAAATATTAATACCCTAATAAACAGGTCCATTTTAGTGGCGCGGCAACCTACTGGTCGACTGGGATTTACATACAGGTTAAGTATTCCCTTTAAGATTATTGTTGGGATTCTCTTTATTTTCTTTAATTTTCCATTTTTTTTATTTTTTGTAATTTTTCATTATTTCTTTTTTTCTTTATTTTTAATTTTTTGTTTCTATTTTTTAATTTTTTTCTTTAACTTTTTATTTCTATTTTATTTTTATTTTCTTTAATTTTCTTTAATTTTTTTTATTTCTATTTTTTTATTTTTTATTTTCTTTAATTTTCTTTAACTTTTTTATTTCTATTTTTTATTTTTATTTTCTTTAATTTTCTAAAAATTTTTTATTTCTATTTTTTATTATTTTTATTTCCTTTAATTTTTTCCTAAATTTTTTGTGTTAATTTTTAATTTTTTAAATTTTATTTTCTTTAATTTTTATGGGATCTGAGTAGGTGATCTCTCTCTCTCTCTCTCTCTCTCTCTCTCTCTCTCTCTCTCTCTCTCTCTCTCTCTCTCTCTCTCTCTCTCTCTCGCCTTCTCATTCTCTCTCTCTCTCTCTCTCAATCTATCTATATATATATCTGTTCCTCTCTCTCTCTCTCCATCTATATATCTGTTTTTCTCTCTCTCTCTCTCTCTCTCTCTCTCATTCTCTCAATCTATCTATCTATATATATATATCTGTTCCTCTCTCTCTCTCTCTCTCTCTCTCTCTCTCTCTCTCTCTCTCTCTCAATCTATCTATCTATATATATATCTGTTCCTCTCTCTCTCTCTCTCTCTCTCTCTCTCTCTCTCTCTCTCTCTCTCTCTCTCTCTCTCTCTCTCTCGTTTTACGACAGGCCCTTAAAAACGTGGTCGTAATCGGGCGCCATTTTCGCCGTAACTGCTCCGGCCGAGGCCATCAAATCGAGTTTTCCATCTTTCCAGAATCTACTTTTGTCTCGCTGCGAGAGAGAGAGATAGCGAGAGATAGTGAGCGATAGAGAGAGATAGTGTGGGATATACTGTGAGAGATAGAGACGAATAGTGGGATATATTGTGAGAGATAGAGAGAGAGACTTTTGAGAGATGGTGAGATATAATGAGATATTAAGAGATAGAAATAGTGGGATATATTGTGAGAGATAGAGAGATGGTGAGAGATAAAGATAGTTATTGTGAGAGACAGAGATATTTAGATAGTGAGAGATATAGTGATACGAAGAGACAGATAGATAATGAGAGATAGGAGATAAAGACTCTGAGAGATAGTGGGAGATATTGTGAGAGATAGTGTGAGAGACATTTGAGAGATAAGGAGAGATTAAAGAAATTGGGAAACTCAAGAGATATATATATTTATATTTTTATGAGTTAAGAGATAGTGAGAGATAGAGAGAGAGGCTTTTGAGAGATATTAAGAGACAGTGAGAGATAGAGACGGGCTTTTGAGAGATATTAAGAGACAGTGAGAGATAGTAAGAGATTGAAGCAACTGGGCAAATGGATATGAGATATATATGTATATATATTTACACAGAGATAGAGAGAGACATTTGAGAGATACTGAGAGACAGTGAGAGATAGAGAGAGAGAGATTAATGTAGTTGGTATATTAGAGATAATTATATATTTCAATATATTCATATTTCAAGTCGAGAGAGAGAGAGAGAGAGAGCATTAGACTTCTGAGAGATATTAAGAGATAGGGATATATATATATGAGGTCTCTCTCTCTCTCTCTCTCTCTCTCTCTCTCTCTCTCTCTCTCTCTCTCTCTCTCTCTTTTATGCCCAGAACCCTTTCTGTCTTTTACGAGATGCCCGAGTTGTGCCCGGCATAGGAATGGCCAGGTAAAGTGGGCATTACATACTGGGTCTCCTGCAGGTGCCCTCTCTCTCTCTCTCTCTCTCTCTCTCTCTCTCTCTCTCTCTCTCTCTCTCTCTCTCTCTCTCTCTCTCTCTCTATGGTACGCCTACGCTTTTTCCATTTATCTTTCTCTCTCATATGCCTACGCTTTTCCTCTCTCTCTCTCTCTCTCTCTCTCTCTCTCTCTCTCTCTCTCTCTCTCTCTCTCTCTCACACGCCTGCTCTTTTCCTCTCAATCTCTCTCTTTATCTTTCTCTCTCTCTCTCTCTCTCTCTCTTTCTCTCTTGTACGCCTGATCTTTTTCTCTCAATCTCTCTCATTTTCTCTCAATCTTTCTCTCAATCTCTCTCTCTCTCTTTCTCTCTTGTACGCCTGATCTCTCTCTCTCTCTCTCTCTCTCTCTCTCTCTCTCTCTCTCTCTCTCTCTCTCGGCCATTTTGAAATCTGTTAAAAATCTTTATTTATCTTGTCGGCCATCTTAAATGTACCCTGGGGTCACAAACACAATGTCAGCCATCTTGAATTTCCTGTAAAATGTCACCTAGTCAGCCATCTTGAATTTCCACCTCCTTGAAATATAAATCACAAGTCAGCCATCTTGAATCTTCCCCTCAAAGTCAGCCATCTTGAATTTCCTTCTCAAAATCTCACCTATAGTCAGCCATCTTGAATTTTCCCCCCAAAGTCAGCCATATTGAATTTTTCCCTCAAAGTCAGCCATATTGAATTTTTCCCCCAATGTCAGCCATCTTGAATTTTACCCCTAAAGTCAGCCATCTTGAATTCTTCCCACCCCCTTTCCAAAACAGCAGCCATCTTGAACTTCCCACTCAAAATCCCACTTTCCCCAAAAGTCAGCCATCTTGAAATTTCCCCCAAAGTCAGCCATCTTGAATTTTACCCCAAAGTTAGCCATCTTGAATTTCTACCCCGTCAAAATCTCACATAGCCATTTTGAATTTCCTGCTCAAAATCTCACCTGTAGTCAGCCATCTTGAATTTCCCCCAAAAGTCAGCCATCTTGAATTTCCCCCAAAAGTCAGCCATCTTGAATTTCTCCCAAAAGTCAGCCATCTTGAATTCCCCCCAAAAGTCAGCCATCTTGAATTTCCACCTGCTCAAAATCTCACCTATAGTCAGCCATCTTGAATTTCCCCTCAAAATCAGCCATCTTGAATTTTTCCCCCCAAAACTCAGCCATCTGGAACTTCCGCTCAAAAGCTCACCTATAGTCAGCCATTTTGAATTTTTCCCCCAAAGTCAGCCATCTTGAATTTACTTCTCAAAATCTCACCTACTGTATAGTCAGCCATCTTGAATCTTCCCCCAAAAGTCAGCCATCTTGAACTTCCCCCAAAAGTCAGCCATCTTGAATTCCCCCCCCCCCAAAATGGGTATAGGGGAAGACCTCCCCGCCTTACCTGTGGAAGTGGGCGTGGTGGGCGTGGTGGGCAGCGACTTGTGGTGGTGGTGGTGGTGGTGGTGGGTATCGAGGGTAGGGGGCAGGGGCACCACGCCCTGCCCGGCCCCTCCAGGGGCACCACCCATGCCCTTCCCCTCATGAAGGGCGGCTAAGGTCAGGAGGGCAGAGAAGTTGCCCCCGCCGCCGCCTCCTCCGCTGGTTCCTCCTCCTCCCAGCATCTGTGGAAGGGGGGATGAAGTTGTTATTATTATTATTATTATTATTATTATTATTATTATTATTATTATTATTATTATTTTCTCTCTCTCTCTCTCTCTCTCTCTCTCTCTCTCTCTCTCTCTCTCAATCTCTTTCTCTCTCTCTCTTTCTCTCTCTCTCTTTCTGTCTCTCTCTCTCCCTCTCTCTCTCTCTCTCTATCCCTCAATTTCTCTCTCTCTGTCTTTCTCTCTCTCTCTCTCTCTCTCTCTTTCTCTCCCTCAATCTCTCTTTTTTTCTCCCTCTATATCTCTTTCTCTCTCAATCTGTCTCTCACTCTTTCTCTCCCTCAATCTCTCTCTCTCTCTCTCTCTCTCTCTCTCT
>NW_027100732.1:803277-813277 GCF_040412425.1 Macrobrachium rosenbergii
TCCCCGGCGATGATTTGGGCATTTGTGGCCCCTTAGTGGCCCGTTAGGGGCCAAGTCTGGTGCCACTTTGGCCCCTAAAGTGTTCCCTAAAGTGTTCCTGCACGTTGGGCGGTTGACACTTTCGCGGAAAGCGGGGAAAAAAGTGGAGAAAAAGGGACCACTTTTTTTTTCGTGTTGCCGGTGAAGTACAGTTCACCATTTTCCTCCGAGTCGAAGTTTAAAGTCCCCCGTTATTGTTTCGGCAATAACGCATTCAATAACGGCCTTCTAGGCGTTATTTTTGCCGTTGACTGATAGATAAAAGATCAGTCTATCGATTAATACCGACGTTTATTTCGTGACGTGATAAATTCCGATGTTTCAGAGCGATTTTATCACTTTTTTTTTTTCCACGCTGAGATAAAAATATACACCACGTTTGAAAGCAATAATCTGAGGTTATTGACAATAACCTGAGGTTATTGACAATAACCTGAGGTTATTGACAATAATCTGAGGTTATTGACAATAACCTGAGGTTATTGACAATAACCTGAGGTTATTGACAAACTCAATATACAACGAAATATCCGAAAACCAACATACACTCATTTTAAACCCCCCAAAACCTCCGGATTTTATTGATTTTTAAAGTTTTTAAAAGACTTTCCGCCAACGATTCCCATCTGAATTCGAGGGAGAGAGAGAGAGAGAGAGAGAGAGAGAGAGAGAGAGAGAGAGAGAGAGAGAGAGAGAGAGCCTCCCTAGTGCTTGACTAATGCCCAGTTAAGTGCAAGGGAACACAATATGAATATTAATATTTATAGAGGACTCTCTCTCTCTCTCTCTCTCTCTCTCTCTCTCTCTCTCTCTCTCTCTCTAATGTATGCGAAGACAGTAGTCATGCCATTGAATCGTCAATGAGGTGGGCGTATATATATATAATATCTCTCTCTCTCTCTCTCTCTCTCTCTCTCTCTCTCTCTCTCTCTCTCTCTCTCTCTCTCTCAACAACAACATACCCATACCCATACCCATACCCACTGATACCCACAAACGTCAAAGACTTGACGGCGATCTGCCCACTTTGCGTAAGGGACCCTTAATTAAATATGTCTCTTTTATGGGCACTAATACCCTAGCAGGTGCCCCAAAACGCCGCCGTACAGCTCGGGCACGTATTTGCTCATTTAAATACCCCGGTTTCAAATGGCCCAAATGCCCCGATTTCCTGGGCATGCCTCGCGCTAAGTCGACCGTCTGACAGGCGGGAGTGAGGGCATGTTATGCCAAATGCCCACTTCTTCTTACACAAATGCCCCCAAAGTGCCCCCCGGGCGCGGAGGAGGTGGTAATAGGTTTATTGGGCATTGCATTCAAGTTTCAGACCTTTACGAACGTCTCAAGTGTCTCAGTGCCCTGATTTATAGATGTACGTCTATTAATCTAGATTAATATAGATCTATAGATATAGATGCAGCCTTTAGGACGCGATGCCCTGATTTATAGGACCTATGGGTATCTATATACATCATAAATAGGGAGAAATTACACCTATAATTGATATGGCAATGTTCTAATCACTTTTTTGAGTCATAAAATACAACTTGGGACATTATATAGTAATCTATAGATTTATAGACATTGACATATTATAGATATACCCTTTAGGACATGATGACCTAGTTTATAGGGTCTATAGGCGCCTATATATCACAAATACAAAGATATTAGATCTATAAAAGGTTGGACATTGCTCCAATCAAGTTTTTAGGGCCACAATATCGTAATTATAGATCTATATACGTCTATATACATCATAAATAGAGTAAAGGCCTTGACGCTCTAATTTATAGGGTCTATATACACCTATATGTCCTAAATGAGGAGAAAATAGGATAAGATAAAGAATAAAAAGACGAAGAAATTAGACCTTTAATGAGAGGACATTGTACTCATCAAGTTTTTAGGTCATAATATCGTAATTATAGATCTATATGCGTCTATATACATCATAAATAGAGTAAAGGCCTTGACGCTCTAATTTATAGGTCCTATATACACCTATATATCCTAAATGAGGAGAAAATAGGATAAGATAAAGAATAAAAAGACGAAGAAATTAGACCTTTAATGAGAGGACATTGTACTCATCAAGCTTTTAGGGTCATAATATCGTAATTATAGATCTATATGCGTCTATATACATCATAAATAGAGTACAGGCCTTGACGCTCTAATTTATAGGGTCTATATACACCTATATATCCTAAATGAGGAGAAAATAGGATAACATAAAGAATAAAAAGACGAAGAAATTAGACCTTTAATGAGAGGACATTGTACTCATCAAGTTTTTAGGCCATAATATCGTAATTATAGATCTATATACGTCTATATACATGATAAATAGAGTACAGGCCTTGACGCTCTAATTTATAGGGTCTATATACACCTATATATCCTAAATGAGGAGAAAATAGGATAAGATAAAGAATAAAAAGACGAAGAAATTAGACCTATAAATGAGAGGACATTTGTACTCATCAAGTTTTTAGGTCATAATATCGTAATTATAGATCTATATGCGTCTATATACATCATAAATAGAGTACAGGCCTTGACGCTCTAATTTATAGGTCCTATATACACCTATATGTCCTAAATGAGGAGAAAATAGGATAAGATAAAGAATAAAAAGACGAAGAAATTAGACCTTTAATGAGAGGACATTGTACTCATCAAGTTTTTAGGTCATAATATCGTAATTATAGATCTATATGCGTCTATATACATCATAAATAGAGCACAGGCCTTGACGCTCTAATTTATAGGGTCTATATATACCTATATGTCCTAAACGAGGAGAAAATAGGATAAGATAAAGAATAAAAAGACGAAGAAATTAGACCTTTAATGAGAGGACATTGTACTCATCAAGCTTTTAGGGCCATAATATCGTAATTATAGATCTATATGCGTCTATATACATCATAAATAGAGTACAGGCCTTGACGCTCTAATTTATAGGGTCTATATACACCTATATGTCCTAAATGAGGAGAAAATAGGATAAGATAAAGAATAAAAAGACGAAGAAATTAGACCTTTAATGAGAGGACATTGTACTCATCAAGCTTTTAGGGCCATAATATCCTAATTATAGATCTATATGCGTCTATATACATCATAAATAGAGTACAGGACTTGACGCTCTAATTTATAGGGTCTATATACACCTATATGTCCTAAATGAGGAGAAAATAGGATAAGATAAAGAATAAAAAGACGAAGAAATTAGACCTTTAATGAGAGGACATTGTACTCATCAAGCTTTTAGGGCCATAATATCGTAATTATAGATCTATATGCGTCTATATACATCATAAATAGAGTACAGGCCTTGACGCTCTAATTTATAGGGTCTATATACACCTATATGTCTTCAATGAGGAGAAAATAGGATAAGATAAAGAATAAAAAGACGAAGAAATTAGACCTTTAATGAGAGGACATTGTACTCATCACGTTTTTAGGTCATAATATCGTAATTATAGATCTATATGCGTCTATATACATCATAAATAGAGTACAGGCCTTGACGCTCTAATTTATAGGGTCTATATACACCTATATGTCCTCAGCGAGGAGAAAAAAGGCCCAAAAAGGACACGAAAAAGAAGAAGAAGAAGACCTAACTCTGCTCGTATTAAGAGGCCATAAAACCTCGATGAACAAGATAAAACGCCAATTTACATTTTTCCACTTACAGTCCCGGGCGTAAAAACGCGTCAGGAAGCGACGAAAGACAAAAAGTCCGCCGAGGAAGAAAAAAAAGTCCCAAAAAAGCGGGAAAAAAGTCCGGAAAATAATAAAAAAAAGAAAAAAAAAAAGTCTATCTCGAGCCGGAGTCCGGTAGTGTCCCCGACGATGCTGGAATGCGGTTGCCGGTTCGGGTATTAAACCGCCCCATTTATTCGGGCGGTTTTGGGGCGAAAGCGGGCGGTTTCCGCCCGCGACCGACGAGACGAATCCGTCGTCAATCGTTTCGTCGGATTAACGCGCCATTCGAAGGGATTACAAGGCGGCAATTAGGTCAGGTGGCCGATTAATCGCCGCCAAATTCCAGCGGCGGCAACTCGCCGCCCGTCTGCAGGTGGCGAGAAGCGCCATATGCAACCATCACCACTCCCGGCCCATCAAAAAAATCCGCCCAATTTCGAGGCCTTTTCCGCCAAAACGCGACACCCTGGGGCCGGGAGACCGCGGGGGAAACCTCCGGCGGGGACAGACGAAGGGAGAGACAGAGCCGGGGAGCGAAAGAGCGAGAGCGAGAGCGAGAAAGAGAGACGAAACATAAAAGATCCGAGAGCCGACCGATTCAAAATGGTCGGTATTGTTATTCAAATTAAGCTCCGCTTCGACGAGAACTCCCCCCCCTTTTTTTTTTATTTATCCCCCGGGGGACGGGTCTAGGGGGACCCTGGGGGTCCGGGGGGCTGGAGGGGTTATCGGCTAAGGGACCTGAGGGGCTAGGGGGCTCAGGGGGGCCCTATCGATCGATTTGAAAGGGTGACTATACAATTTTTTAGACTGCCGGACTTTTAATGAAAAAGAACGATAAGCCCAGATCTGACATCAGATAAATCGGGTGGTACTCGCCATTCACAATCGCCTTTTATGCGCCTTTTTTAACGTTTTTAACGTCTTATAGCTTCGTCGTAGACGCAGGAAGGACGGCATTGACGTAATTTAACGTCGATCGACGTAAATTAACGTAAAAAATATGGGTTTCCTTGACGTAAAAATATGGTTCCTCCACATACGTCTAGACTCATCAGGAACCTACCCCGTCACATAATTACGATTTTAATAACTTTTAAACGTTTTTAGCGTCTTAAGGCGTTTGTTATAGACGTAGGAAGGACGATATTAACGTAATCTAACGTTATTTAACGTAAATAAGGTTAAATAATATAGTTTTATTACCAAAAACAAAGGAGTTACTCTACATTAGTCTAGACTCATCAGGGGCCTACCCTGTCATATAATTATGATTTTAACGTTTTTTTAACGTTTTTAACGTCTTAAGGCGTTTGTTATAGACGTAGGAAAGACGACATTAACGTAATTTAACGTCAATTAACGTAAATAAGGTTAAATAATATATAAAAAAGGTGTGTAATCTACGTATGTAGGTCTAGACTCATCAGGAGCACACCCTGTCATATAATTATGATTTTAACGTTTTTTTAACGTTTTTAACGTCTTGCAGCGTTTGTTATAGACGTAGAAAAGACGACATTAACGTAATTTAACGTTAATTGACGTTAATTAACGTAAATAAGGTTAAATACTCTAATTTTATTACCAAGAAGGTGTCACGTCTAGACCTATATAAGTTTAAAATCCATCATTAATCTTCCTTCCTCAATAATTATGATTTTAAACCCTTTTTTTACGTTCGAAATGAAACTATAACGTTTGTTATATATATAACGAAGATGTTATTAACGTCAAATAATGTTAATTAACGTTAAATTCCATTATTAATCTATTTTTATTAGCAAAAAGTAGGTTTTAATTGGCATGGGTTTAGACAAACCGATGTTCTCCTTTGTCAAAAAAATAAAACTTAATCGCAAAAATTACCATCAAAAACTAACAAACACGTGTAAATAACGACAAACACTTGTAAATAACAATCACGACGATGAACTGACGGTTAAATAACGCTACCAAAACCTCCCAATTATCTATAAAAACCGCCTGATATATATATATAGGTCTCTATAAACACCAGCCTGCCGCCATCTTGGACCAATAGCTTCGTGCAATCCATTACGGCCACGACAGAGCCCACGATTTATACACGACAGTCGGGTATGTCTTATTAACACGGTTATACCCGGGCATCCGGCGGGCATCTAATACCCCGGGTAACCCGCCCATTCCCACAGGCCCAGAGGGACTCGTGACGTCACAGGCAAGTCTAGGACCAAAATACTTTTTTTTATTTTAGGCCTGGACGTTTTCTGGTGACGTCATCGCGGCGGGGAATGAGAGAAAATAAAGAGAATTAGAGAAACTTCAAAGAGAGTTAGAGAGAATTAGAGAAAATGAGAGAAAATTGAAATAAACGAGGGATACAAAGCAAGAATTCTAGACCTATGCAAAGAAACAGCGACAAAACTCGACGCGACCGTGAGAGAACTCTCTTTATTTTCACACTTCTCTCTCTGATCCGGGGCCGAAGGGGGTTGTCCCCGGATTAGAGATATGTGTGAAAATAAAGAGAGTTCGATTGCGGTGTCCCCCACGCCGCCCTGGCCCCCGATGGGGAGCAATTAATGCAAACATTTTTGGTGGGACGTAAAGCCACGCCCTTGCGAGATCGAGATCGCCATTTTCATTAAACAATGTCTCTTTCTCTCTTTCTTAGAGAGAGAGAGAGAGAGAGAGAGGGCGTGGCGCCTGCGCACAGAGGGAGAGATAGAGTGTGTGTACACCCCCCTTAGGGGGGGTTAAAGGGGGGAGGGACAGAGAGAGAGAGAGAGAGAGAGAGAGATAGATTCACTATGGAGCTACCCTTAACAGAAGATGGTTCCGAAGGCCCACCCGTAGAGACTCGACTCAGTTATCTCTTTCTTTCTCTCTCTCTCTCTCTCTCTCTCTCTCTCTCTCTCTCTCTCCCGCCTGGGAGAGACAGAGGGAGAGTTACTCTACCTGGTGGAGTGAGAGAGAGAGACGGAGAGAGAGACAGAGGGAGAGAAAGAGAGCCCAGAAGCTGAAGGAAATAGTCCTGTCCAGGGCCATTATGAATGTGGCCGTGGCGTCGGCTAGGTTACCTCGCAGGGGGTCTGAGAGAGAGAGAGAGAGAGAGAGAGAGAGAGAGAGATTAGGAGCAATAACGACTGTGAGAGAAACAGGGAGAAGAGAGAAAAAGGCATATTGTCAACACATTGGGTCACCTTCATCAAAAACTTGAAAAAAAAAAACTTGACCTGGCCTTGACCTCCTGAGGTCAAGTTATACCGCCCCCGCCCCCGCCTCCTCGTCCCACCACAAGGACTCCTGAAGAAGGACATCTGACCCTGAGAGAGAGAGAGACAGATAGAGAGAGAAAGAGAGAGAGAGAGAAATTAAAATTTTCCATCAATCAACCACCATTGACACACAAGAAGTATATTCAGATATGTGGCGTTTTCAACGGTGACCCTGGAAAGAATGAGAGAGAGAGAGAGAGAGAGAGAGAGAGAGAGAGAGAGAGAGAGAGAGAGAGAGAGATATGTACACTCACAATCCGGGCATAGAATGAAGTGTTGTATTGGGCAACTAAAGAGCTGGGCATGAGAGCTATATTTCCTACTAGTCCACTCTCTCTCTCTCTCTCTCTGTGTGCCCCTATGCCCATCCAGCGATGCCCGACACCCACCTCCACCATCCCGTGGCCGTCCTCCACCTCCTCCACCATCCAGTGCCCACTCAGTGCCCCTCCGTGCCCCCAGAAATCTCCTCCTCCTCCCCAAAGGACCAGCCCAGAATACAAATGGCCACATTATCACTAGTACCCCCAGTTCGACTGATCCAGCCCAGAGCTCTAAGCGCTTTCCTTTTTGCATATCTCTCTCTCTCTCTCTCTCTCTCTCTCTCCTGGAGTCTTTCCAAGGAGCAAAAAGCAGCCTCCAGTAGTAGCATCAGTAGATCAAGTAGCAAAAGCAGCCTTTCATTGGATTGCTACTGAGAAAAGTAGCAGCATTTAAAGGTAATATTTGTCAGTAGAGCCTGCACTGAAATACCAAGTAAATACCTTTTGCATATCTCTCTCTCCCTCTCTCTCTCTCTGTCTCTCTCTCT
Source organism: Macrobrachium rosenbergii (assembly GCF_040412425.1). Taxonomy (NCBI): domain Eukaryota; kingdom Metazoa; phylum Arthropoda; class Malacostraca; order Decapoda; family Palaemonidae; genus Macrobrachium; species Macrobrachium rosenbergii. Next base: position 811,114 of record NW_027100732.1, read on the forward strand.
CTCCTGAGTCTTTCCAGGGATCAAGAAGTAGCCTCCAGTAGTAGAAGCAGTAGATCAAGTAGCAAAAGCAGCCTTTCATTGGACTGCTACTGGGAAAAGTAGCGTTGAAAAGTAATTTGTCAGTAGAAGCTGCACTGGAATACTTTGGTGCGATTCGACTTGATAAGTGGCCACAGTAGCATTCCTGGTTGGAGAAGCGACATTCCCGGTATTCCTAGCAGGAAAATTAGCATTCCTGGTGTTCCCAGTAGCAGAAGTAGCCTTTCAATGGATTGCTACTAGGTTAAGTAGCGTGAAAAGTAGGTTTGTTAGCCAGTAAAAGCAGCATAGAGGTTTCAATGCGTCTCCTAATCAACGTGAATATGTTAATTATATTATCCATTTTTTCCACAAGCTTTTCGTGATGTTTCCAACGACGAGCAACCCCTCCCCCCATCAACAACAGCTTTATAAACCCTCCCTGTCACCTGTCCCTCCCCTCCCCTCCCCCTTTCCTTTCCTCACCCATTAATGAAATAAAAAAATAAAATAAAATAAAAATATATATACGTATATATACACCATTCCTTTTCTGGACCTTCCGAAGTGGTCTTATCACAAGCATTAAATCACGGATTGAGAGAGGAAGAGTGAGAGAGGGAGAGTGAGGGAGGGAGGGGGAGGGAGAGGGAGGGAGGAAGGGAGGGAGGGAGAGGGGGGAATTGGAGAACGATGTGTCAAGAGATAAAATAGACACGATAAGTGAATCGCTACAAGGCTTCATTGGGAGAGAGAGAGAGAGAGAGAGAGAGAGAGAGAGAGAGAGAGAGAGAGAGAGAGAGAGAGAGAGAGGGGGGGGGGGATGAAGCTGCAAGCCCCCTGCCCCCCTATAAACCCAATATGCGCCCCCCTTAACCCCCAAATATATAAATTTCTGAGACATTTTAATTCCCAAACTCAAGACAGAATCAGGTACAGAGAGAGAGAGAGAGAGAGAGAGAGAGAGAGAGGATGAAGCTGCAAGCCCTACCCTCCCTTTAAACCCAATATGGCCCCCATTTAAACCCCCAAATCCCCCAAAAACCCAAAATATCCCAGAGACTTCAACTCACCCTCGCGTGGAAGGCGTGCTGATGAAACGAGTCCAGCGCAGAAGGTGGGCGTGTTAGGGCGTCCATAGGCGACCCTATGTGGGCGTTCTCCCTCAGCGGGGTGCGGGGCGGTGTGGGCGGCTCGCCCTCAGCGGCGGAAGCTCCGTCGACGCCCACGGCGGCGCCCACGCTGTTGTTTTTGAGGGATTCCAGCAGTTTGCCTGAAAAGGGGAAGAAGAAGATGATGTGAAACTTCGACTTCGTGTCAAATGTAAACAAACAAAATAATTTTATATTTTTTGATTTTTAATTGATTTTTAATGATTTTTTTGGAGTTATTTTGATTTAAAATTAATGGCGGATGTTTGAATTATATGTTGGTATGATTTTTTTTGGAGAAATGTTAATGGAGAGTTGAAAAAAATTGATTTTAATATATACAGTATGTGCTTGTATATATATATATATATATATATATATATATATATATATATTTATACATACATACCCAACCCAAAATACCCCAAGATGCCCCAAGGGCCTAACTCAATGCCCCAGAGAAGGTATGGATTGATAGGGGGGGTGGGTGGGTGGGGCCTATAACCCCCCAACATATCAAGAAAAATGATTAATATGATTAATATTTCCCTCCAAGGATCCTGAAAACGGTTGGCGCGAGATTGTCAAAATGGTGGAACATTAGTCAAGCCTAATTATCTTTGGGGTATCACAAAGTCCTTTAAAAGAGAGAGAGAGAGAGAGAGAGAGAGAGAGAGAGAGAGAGAGAGAGAGAGAGAGAGAGAGAGAGAGTTTCCATTCCTCACTGAGAGCTAAAATACCATGAAAGGATTTTTCTCTTTCCCTCGTGTAAATAAAAACTTTAAAAGAGAGAGAGAGAGAGAGAGAGAGAGAGAGAGAGAGAGAGAGAGAGAGAGAGAGAGAGAGAGAGTTTCCATTAATCATTCTCAGACCCTGACGTAACTAATATGGAGAAGAAAAAAGCCGAATTTCAAATGGCTGTAGGACCACACAGCACCCCTTGTGGTACGCCTAAGGTACTTTTGCCACGTTTCTGGAAAAATGCCCAATTTGAA
>NW_027100732.1:820777-835777 GCF_040412425.1 Macrobrachium rosenbergii
AGAGACACCCCCCCCCAAAAAAAACAAAAAATCCCTAAAAAGATGGTGCAGCCTGCCGGGTGCAACGAAACCGCCCGGATCCTCAAAAAACAAAATCCACATGGAAGCACACACAAAAACACACACAAAAATACACATAAAAACATACAAAAAAATATACACACATACATATATATATATAATACGCAGATCTCGTTACGTCAGATGGGTATTATCTAGCAACGTCCGGATGCTGTAGAACGACGATGCCCTTTCTCTGCACCGGAGGGGCAGATAAGGTGCCACGCCAGATGGGATATGACACAGGCACACAGAGAGAGAGAGAGAGAGAGAGAGAGAGAGAGAGAGAGAGAGAGAGAGAGAGAGAGAGAGAGAGAGAGAGAGAACTGGAAGAAGAAGGAGATTGAGAGAGAGAGAGAGAGAGAATTGGAAGAAGAAGAAGAGAGAGAGAGAGAGAGAGAGAATTGGAAGAAGAGAGAGAAAGAGAGAGAGAGAATTTGAAGGAGAAGAAGTGAGAGAGAGAGAGAGAGAAAGAGAGAGAATTGGAAGAAGAGAGAGAGAGAGAGAGAGAGAGAGAGAGAGAGAGAGAGAGAGAGAGAGAGAGAGAGAGAGAGAAATTTTTGAAGGAGGAGAAGTGAGAGAGAGAGAGAGAGAGAGAGAATTTGAAGGAGAAGAAGTGAGAGAGAGAGAGAGAGAGAGAGAGAGAGAGAGAGAGAGAGAGAGAGAATTGGAAGAAGAAGAAAGAGAGAGAGAAAGAGAGAGAGAGATTGCTTCACATGAGAATATCGTAACGATTGATATATAAATATAAATATATATATATATATATATATATATATATATATATATATATATATATATATATATATATATATATATATTGCTCACTCCCTTCAAGAAGCTGATACCCACCTGGGAAGTGATACCCTTCTAAAATACCCACTTACAACCTGATACCCACCTAGAACCTAAATACCCACTTAGAAGCTAATGCCCACTCATAATATCCATCCAGAGCATAAATACCCACCTAGAACCTGATACCCACTTAGATACCCACCTACAACCTAAATACCCACCTAAAATACCCATTTATAACCTGATACCCACCCCAAATACCCACCCAGAATCTAACATCCACCTAAAATACCCACCGAAAATAACCACGTAGGATTTGATACCCACCTAAAATACCCACTTAGAACCTGATACCCACATAAAATACCCACCTACAATCTGATACCCACCTAAAATACAAACTGTAAATACCCACCTAGGATGTGATACCCACCCAAAATGCCCACCTAAAGCAACATACCCGCCAAGAACAGTGGGCACCTTTTCCAGATTTCCAGAACAAAGTAGGCGTGTCCATGCCCGGGCAAAGAAGCCGCCTAATGGAACAAGGGACTAATCAGAAAAGTAGGCGTGGTTTATCTTGGGCCACCACTGGGGCACCACCAGGGCCACCACCGGGGCACCACCGGGGCACCACTGGGCACTAGATTGTCCTCTTGATGTGGTAGGAAAGGTGGAGGTGGGGGAGGGAGGAGCCTTTTAGCCAAAAATAGGGTGTGGTAGTGCCCCCCCATGCCTGGGCCACCATGCCCCGTGCCCGGACCACTATACCCCGTGCCCCGTGCCCGCCCGGCTTTTTAATCGACGTCTCCTTAAAAGACAGACCACATCTAGTGAGGACATTAAACAGGGTGACTGGGCATTTTGCATAGGTCAGTAGTGGTCCGGGCATGCAGCCCCCCATGCCCACCGATGCCCCCATACCCAAATCGCTTAGCTAAGGACGCAGGTGATATGGGAATATGTTTTTGATATTAATAATAAAATATATTGCTTTGGGTTAGTGGTCCGGGCATGTGACTCCCCATGCCCAGCCATGCCCCCATACCCAAATCAATTAACTAAGGACGCAGGTGATGCAGGAATACGTATTCGATATCAATAATAAAATGTATAATTCTTCGGACTAGTGGCCCGGGTATGCGGTTAGCGGTCCGGGCATGTGGGCATGTGCCTTTCTCTGCCTGCCTATGCCCCATATGCCCAAATCGCTTAGTACGGGAATACGTATTCGAAATTAACAATAAAACATGATACTTCGGATTAGTGGGCCTGGTAGGCGGTTAGCGGTCCGGGCATGTGGCCCTCCATGGACACTATGCCCACCTATGCCCCGTATACCCAAAATGCTTTGCTAGGGACACAGGAATCAGTTTTGAATGTTAATATTAAAATACATTCCTCCGAATTAGTGGTCCGGGTACGCAGTTAGTGGTCCGGGTACGCGGTTAGTGGTCCGGGCACGTGGGCATGCACCTTTCTATGCCCACCTATGCCCCGTATACCCAAATCGCTAAGCTAAAGACACTGATACCGAAATGAAATACGTATTCGACATCAATGATAAAATATACATATTAATTTGGGCTAGTGACCCAAGGGCTATGGGGGCCTGTGGCCCCCCTCCCAGGGGCACCCACAGCCCACACATCGATCCCACGGGCACGCCCGCATGCCCACGGGGGGAGCGTCGCCCCCCCGAGGCCTGACAAATGACAGACGCATTAATTTGTGGTTAATAGGGGTCGATGGCGTCCTATTTTTCCCTCATTTTTCTGTTTATTTTTATTAATATTAATTAAGATAATTAACAAGATAATTATAATTGAAAATTAAGATAATTAACAAGATAATTATAATAATCAGAAAAATTAAGATGATTAACAAGAAAATTAAGATAATTAACAATAAAATGTTAATTAAGATAATTAGCAATAAAATTAAGATAATTACCAAGAAAATTAATATAATTAACAATAAACTGTTAGTTAAGATAATTAACAAGAATATTAAAATAATTAACAAGATAATTATAATTAACATAAAAATTAAGATAATTAACAAAAAATTAAGATAATTAACAAGAATCTATATAATCTCATTTATATAGACATTTATATAGGAATAGAAATAAAAGATAAGAAATTAAAATCTAACTACCTATATATCTATAAATCTAGTAATTTATCTATCTATATAACTATCTATATATAAGACTCTAGCCATTTATATAACAGGGTTTATATAGAAATTTATCTAGAAATTCATATATAGAAAAAAATTAAAATTAAAGTCTAGCTGTCTATATATATCTATAAATCTATAAATTTATCTGTAAGACACATCGATCTGTCTATCTAAGAGATCTATAAGACTCTGGGAATCTATATAACAAGGTTTATATAGAAATTTATATAGAAATTTAAAATAAAAAAGAAAATAATTTGCAGTTATCTATACATCTATAAATCTATCTAAAAGACATAAATTCATCTATATAAAATATCTATAAGACCATGAGAATCTATATAAACTATCTAAAAGACCCTGAGAATCTATACAACCCAATATATATAGAAATTTATATAGAAACATGATATAAAATAAAAATATATAAAAATACATAGATATATATCTATTTCTATATATCTATTTATTTAAAAGACACATCTATTTGTACATCTATATAAAATATCTATAAGACCCTGAGAATCTATACAACCCAATTTATAGAGAAATTTTAAATAAAAATTAATGTTTAGCTGTCTATATATCTCTAAATCTATCTAAAAGACACATAAATTCATCTATAAAAAATATCTATAAGTCCCTGTGACTATATAAACAATTTACATAGAAATTTATATAGAAACATATAAAAATAGATATATAAAAATATGTAAAATAGGTACGGCTATATATCTATTTATTTCAAAGACAAATCGATCTATACACCTATATAAAATATCTATAAACCCTGAGAATCTATATAAACAATTTGTATAGAAATTTATATAGAAATGAAATAAAAATACATATAAAAAGTTATAGATATATATCTATTTATTTAAGAGACACATCGATCTATGTATCTATATAAAATACCTATAAAACCCCGAGAATCTATACAACCAATTTATATAGAAATTTATATAGAAATATAAAAATAAAAAATATAAAAAGGTATAGATATAAAATATCTATTTAAAAGGCACAAGCACATCGATCTAAACACCTATATAAAATATCTATAAACCCAGAGAATCTATATAAACAGTTTATAAAGAAATGATATAAAAATAAAAATATATAAAATATAAAAAGTTATAGATTTATATCTATTTATTTAAAAGACACATCGATCTATGTATCTATATAAAATACCTATAAGAACCTGAGAATCTATATAAACAATCTATATAGAAATTAACCCACAAATAAAATAAATAAAAAATAATATAAAAAATCAATAAAAAATAAACTAACAATATGGCGCCTGGACAGCCACTCCAGAAAATGCAATCTCCATATTTCCTCCCTCATATAATCAACTCTCCATCAATTCTCCATCAATTTCCCGCCGGGCATCGATGCCCAGGGCATCGATGCATCAATGCCCGGCATCAATTCATCAATTGGCGGCCCAGTTGGGTCACGAGATAGCGAAATTAGGAGAGAAGATTTTGGTTTTTGCTGGAAAATGGTCGTGATGCATCGACATCTTTTTGTGTGTCTGGGAGAGAGAGAGAGAGAGAGAGAGAGAGAGAGAGAGAGAGAGAGAGAGAGAGAGAGAGAGTAATGCAGAAAGATAGCTACAGAGAGAGAGAGAGATAAAAAAAGAGAGAGAGAGATTAAAAAAGAGAAACATTAAAGAGAGAGAGAGAGAGAGAGAGAGAGAGAGAGAGAGAGAGAGAGAGAGAGAGAGAGAGAGAGAGAGAGATTAAAAATGAGAAACAGATTAAGAGAGAGAGAGAGTAAAAATGAGAAACAGATTAAGAGAGAGAGTAAAAATGAGAAACAGAGAGATAAAAAAGAGAAACATAGAGAGAGAGAGAGAGAGAGAGAGAAATGCAGAGAGAGAGAAACAGAGAAACTGAAGGAGAGAGAGAGAGAGAGAGAGAGAGAGAGAGAGAGAGAGAGAGAGAGAGAGAGAGTGAGGCTGACTCCCAGGTGTGGTGTCTTTACCCTAAACCACGAATTAATTGAATGAAATGATTTAAATTCGTTAACTGGCAACTCTCTCTCTCTCTCTCTCTCTCTCTCTCTATCCCTCCCTCTCTCATAATTGCTCCCACACCTTTCTCTCATCGACTACGCAAGCCGGCGCTAATGACAAAGGCATAACGCCTTAATAACGCCTTAATAACGACCCGTTTCCGGGTCTGTAATGTAATTCTTAATGCGGACAAATACGGCGCAGGAAATCCCCCACTTGGCAACTCTGCCATAAGGGACTGTTATGGAGGACCGTTCAATTACGAAGCTTCGGTTAAAAATGTCGTTTTTTTTTTTTTTCCAGGGTAGCGGTCGCTGGATGTGACGTCACGCGACGGCGACGACGGGTGATGTCGCTGCGACGTCGTGACGTCACGGACGGCGGTCCTGGGGACGTTAGAACGTCCGAAATTTGACGTTTTTTTTTTTTTCTAAGTGAAGGCAGTGAACTGCGCCATTTTTTTTTTTATCGGTGGCTTCCCCTCCGGAAAAAAAAATATTTTTTAAAATCGTTAAATTCACGTCAAATAACGTATATTTCCGGCTCAATAACCATAAACAACGAAGCGTTATTGTTTTATCTGTTAAATAACGCATATATGAGCGTTATTCGTTATGAAATGACGTTGATATTTTAGAAAATAATGAAAGGGAAAATCTGATCATTTGTAAGATGGATGACCGTTCTTATACACGCTGTTGCGTCTATCGTTATCGTTATCTCTCTTTATTTCTCTCTCTATTTCTCTCTCTCTCTCTATTCCTCTCTCTTTAAAAATAATCTTAAAGGATTAAAATAATATATAAATCAGTATTTTCAATTTAGGAACTCCAAATATATAAGAAAATTTAGTTTTTTTTTGAGAAATGACTTTTGAAAGATGGTACCCCATCGAGTCTCCCCCAGCGATAATCGTCAATTCTGTCTCTAATTCTCTCTCTCTCTCTCTCTCTCTCTCTCTATCTCTCATTTTAAATACTAAAACAACACATAAATCAATTTTTCAATTTATATAATTAAAATATATAATAAAATTCAAGTTTTTAAAGAAATACCAACTTTTGAAAGATGCTACACCATCGATTCTCACCCAATGCTTATCGTCAATTCTGTCAATCTTTCCCTCTTATTTCTGTCTCTCTGTCTCTGTCTCTCTCTCTCTCTCTCTCCAGTAAAATTGACGGACACTTCCTTCCCCGTCTTGATAGACGGGAGGAAGTTTTAAGCCTTAAAAAAAAAAGGGTTTACGTATAAAGGGAGGCAGAGTTTATAAGCCCTTAGGTAAACATTGTGACTGACCGGTTTCTCTCTCTCTCTCTCTCTCTCTCTCTCTCTCTCTCTCTCTCAGGAGAGAGAGTGAGAAATAGGCCTACTGGAATACCAGGGAATATAAAAAAATATAAAATGTAAAAAAATCAGAGAAAACGATTATAAATGCAACTCTCTCTCTCTCTCTCTCTCTCTCTCTCTCTCTCTCTCTCTCTCTCTCTCTCTCTTCAGGAGAGAAAGAGAGTGAGTGAGAGAGAGAGAAATAGGGTTACTGGAATCCCAGGTTATATAACAAAAATTAAAAATTATCTGAGAAAATCATTAAAAATGCAACTCTCTCTCTCTCTCTCTCTCTCTCTCTCTCTCTCTCTCTCTCTCTCTCTCTCTCTCTCTCTCGGGAGAGAAAGAGAAATAGGCCTACTGGAATCCCATGTTATATAAAAAAAAATATAAAATGTGAAAAAAATTTGACAAAAAGGTTAAAAATGCAACTCTCTCTCTCTCTTTCTCTCTCTCCAGAGAGAGAGGGAGGGAAAGATTAATAGAGAGAGAGAAAAAAAAAACCCTGTTCGAATCCCCGGAACAGAAAAAAAAAGATATATAAAAAAAGATCAGAATTATTGATAAGTTTGTAGTGCAAATCTCTCTCTCTCTCTCTCTCTCTCTCTCTCTTTGGAGGGAGAGAGAGAGAATGCCCCACGGGCATGTTCGATACCCACAAAGAGAAACATTAAGATGTCTCCCCGATAGAGTCAGAAGCGTTTTACTGGAATGGGCAGCTTAGAATTATTATTATTATTATTATATATATATATATATAAGAATAAATATATATATATACTTATATATACAGTAGGTCCCCAATTTTCTTACCTAACTTGATCTTCAGGTAGAGCCGAAGAATCGGCGATAGTGAGTCGGCCTCACTATCCTCTTTATTCTCACCATCAAAGTTACTTCCCTCTTCACTATATTCACTGTACGGGTTTAAGTCGCTGTCGACGTCCATGCGTTCGACGGCGGTATCGTTTTGAATGGTGTCACCATCACCTTCTAAGGTCACTAAACCTTCACTATTGCCAGCTATGGTGTCAGTGTCATCTATACCATCACTATTCCCATGGTGGAGGGCAGTATTATCTGCTATGGTGTCACTATCATCTTCTAAGGTCACTATACCTTCACTATTCCCATAACAGAAGGCTGTACCATCCACTATGGTGTCACTATCATCTTCTGTGGTCACTATACTGTCACTATTAGCAGCTATGGTGTCAGGATCATCTTCTATGGTGTCGCTATCATCTTCTAAGGTCACTATACCCTCACTATTAGCAGCTATGGTGTCAGTATTACCATGTATATCCTCACTATCAAGGCATGCAGGCTCACTATCAATCATATTGTGACTTTCACCATCTATTCCATCACTATAACCATTCACAGTCTCATTATCAGCATTTACAGTGACACTATCACTATCCATGCATTCACTATCAATCATATAGTGACTTTCACCATCTATAGCTTCACTATCACCATTCATGGTGACACTATCACCATTTAGAAGCTCACTATCAGTGTCCTCACAGTCACCATCACCTTCCATAGTGGCTACACTATCGTCTAACCCATCACCATCAATTTCCAGGGCCGAGTTGATGGTGTCGCCGTCACCGCCATTCCCAGGAATCAACTCACCATCAAAGTTCATCGTTCACTATTTTTTTATTAATTTTTTTTTTTAATTTTTCAAATTTTTTTTTAGAAATTTAAGATAATTTTTTGAATTTTTTTATATTGAAAAATTTTGTGAATTTTTTTATCTATTTCTGTAAATTTAATGAAGTTTTAATATATATTATTTTAAATTTGGTTGGTTTAAAATTTTTATATATATATATATTAATTTTTTTTCTTTAAAAATTTGGGTTTTTGGTCTAAAATTTTGGTATAAAATATATATATATCTATATATATATAATATATATATATATATATATATATATATATATATATATATATATATATATATATATATATATATATATATATATATATGTATATATACTTTTTATAGTAAATCAAATATATAAAAAATATAATGATTTCAAAATTATATATATATATATATATATATATATATATATATATATATATATATATATATATATATATATATATATATACATATATATATATATATATATATATATATATATATATATATGTGTGTGTGTGTGTGTGTGTGTGTATATATATTTTACAAAAGAAATATATTACAGTAAAAATATTAAATTTTATAGATATATATTTCTAAAATTATTATCCATAAATATATAATTATTTTTAATTCAAACTTGAATCACTTTTCAAAATTAATTTTTATAATTAAAAAAAATTTTAATTTAATTTTTTTATATAATTGAAAAAAATTACAAATGTAATTTTTTCATAACTGAAAATAATTGCAAATTGAATTTTGTATAACTGAAAAAATTGCAAATTTAGTTTTTTTATAATTAAAAAAAATGCACATTTAATTTTTTATATAACTGAAAAAATTATAAATTTATTTTTTACATAAATGAAAAATTCCCAAAGTAATTTATTGAATTTTCTTGTTCAAAAATATATTATGGAATAATTATGAAAATTATCTATAATTTCTTGTGCGAATTCATATAAAAATTCTGCACCAAATTTTGATTTTAAATATTACTTGAAAATATTTTTTGAAATATATTTGCAAATATATTTTTAAAAATATATTTTCTGTTTATTAGTAAAAAAGTATAATTTTTAAAGATAGATATATCTGAGAATAATTTTATCGCAATATATAAAATTATTTTATATACATTGAAATAAAAAATTATATATATATACATATATATTCATAAAATATATATTTTTACATTATAAGATATACTGTAGCCAAAATATTATTTTATAAATATTATATATATCATAAATATAATATATGTATTATATACATATATAAATATATCTTTCAAAATTATTTTCTAATAATAAAATCATCAAACCGCAAAATAGTTTTCCATATATAATTTTTTTCTTATTTCAAACTATATTTTATATAGATCTGCACAAGTTCTGAGTTTAAAAAATAATTTTTTTTCAATTTTAAGTTAATCAAAAAATGAAATTATTGTATTTACTCGTTTCTGGAAATTCACTTGGAATGAAATATAAAAAATTTTGATTTTAATATCAATAATTCAATTTTGAATTCATCTTCGAAATCAAAATATTGAATTCACTTGAAATCATATATTTTACAGTATTGAAATTTATTTCAATAATTCAATTTTCAATAAAAAATATTGAAGTCACTGATAAATTGAATTCACTGTCATTTTTAAATTCACTTGAACAAGAATCAGTTAAAGTTTTAAATTTGATTTCAATAATAATAATAATAATAATAATAATAATAATAATAATAATAATAATAATAATAATAATTCAAATTTTCAATTAAACATTTTTTTGAAGTCACTGGTACGGTGATTTCACTCGATTTTAAATCCACAATTTTTTTAAATTAAAAAATTCACATGAAATCAAATCAGTTCCCGTCTTGAATTCAATTCCAAAATGTCAATTGAATTTTTCTATTTGAATTTGTATTTCCGCTCGTTTTTTGAAATCTTAAATTCACATAATATTCCCGTGAACATATTTTTGGCGAAGTCAAATATAATTATAGATTGAAGGAAGGTCCTTCTTTCTTCCTGGGTGCGACAGAGGACCCTGTCTCCCGTCCTGGGTGCGACAGGAGTTACTAGACGTCTTAGCCTGCGACAGAGGTCCCAGAAGGTCCTTCTCCCGTCGTAGGCTGCGACGGGAGTTTCTAGAAGGGCCTTCTCCAGCCACAGGATGCGACGGGAGTTTCTAGAAGGCCCTGTCTCCCGTCCTGGGTGCGACAGGAGTTTCTAGAAGGTTCTTCTCCCGTCGTAGGATGCGACGGGAGTTTCTAGATGTCTGTGCCCGCGACAGAGGTCCTAGAGGGCCCCTGTCTTTCGTCCAAGGATGCGACAGGTTTCTACGAAGGTCCTTCTATCTTCCTAGGACGCTACGGGCATCCTAAAGGTCCTTCTCCCGTGCTGGGTGCGACAGGAATCTCTAGACGTCGCAGGTTGCGACAGAGATCCTAGAAGGTCCTTCTCCCGTCGTGAGTTGCCAGGGGCGCCTCTAGAAGTCCTGTCTCCCGTCCATGGATGCGACAGGAGTTTATAGACGTCCTAGGCGTCTGGGGAGGTCATTCTCCCGTCGTGAGTTGCTAGGGGCACCTCTAGAAGTCCCGTCTCCCGCCCAGGGCTGCGACAGGAGTTTGTAGACGCCCTAGGCATATGGGAAGGTCATTCTCCCGTCGTGAGTTGCTAGGGGCACCTCTAGAAGTCCCGTCTCCCGCCCAGGGCTGCGACAGGAGTTTTTAGACGCCCTAGGCATATGGGAAGGTCCTTCTCCCGCCGCAAGGACGCGAAAAAGACGCCTCCAGGTGTCTGTAAAGAGCCTCCTCCTCCTCCTCCTCCCCCGGCCGTGGAACGCCTCCACCTTCTGCGCCTCCGACGGGAGGCGATTAAAGCGCCTCACACTTCTCTCCAGTTCTCACGGCGGCTTCACGACAGAGTACATACTTCGCTCGGTCCTCCAAAGGGGTGATCGCCGAAGCCCTAAATTCTGGGGCGGTTCCTCTTAATAGCTACAAAAGGTAGACTTGGGATATTGGCTATTCTGGGCCAGGTAGTGGTACCCTTTGCTGGCAAAGAGAGACGACACATAAGCCCCGCCTATCTTAAGCTTAGGATGCCCTTGGGTACCCAGGGATGCCCAGGGATCCCCAAGGGGGGGGACATAGGACCTCCCTACCCTACCGTACACCTAGAGGAAAGGGTATTTTCAACTTCCGAATTTCAGTTTAGTGGTCCAATTCAATGCGTGTGTCCCTCTAGAGAGAGAGAGAGAGAGAGAGAGAGAGAGAGAGAGAGAGAGAGAGAGAGAGAGAGAGAGAGAATTTACATAATCATAATTCATATTTCTGTGAATTCAGGTAATGAAATATTTTTGACCAACTGGGTATCTGGGTATAAACAGTAGTGGGTATGGCCCAGGCCACCACCGGGCCACGGTATATACCCCCCCCATACCCCACCCCCCAAAACAAGCGGGCCACGGCGACCGCGACCCACGAAACATCTGCTATGATGGCCCTTTTTTTTTTTTTTTGACTGAAAAATCATTTCTCTTTTTTATTCCACTTTCTTCCTCATTCTTCAACCCTTTTATATATTATTCCTCTTTATCTTGGCCCCTGTTACGTGGGAAAAGTGAGAGAGAGAGAGAGAGAGAGAGAGAGAGAGAGAGAGAGAGAGAGAGAGAGAAAAGTTAGGTTCCAGACTGATCTATATTCGTTTTTTTTTGTGGAGAAAAATTCCCGTTTTTTATAGATTAAATTTTTTTAAAAATTGGCACAACGATTTTCGGAGCGTGAGAGAGAGAGAGAGAGAGAGAGAGAGAGAGAGAGAGAGAGAGAGAGAGAGAGACTACGTTCCTTAGACCAATAAAATGGTCCTAACATTTAATATTTTGGCGCCGTTTACTTTTAAAGGAGAGAGAGATTAAGAAAGAGAGATAGATAAATACAGAGAGAGAGAGAGAGAGAGAGAGAGAGAGAGAGAGAGAGAGAGAGAGAGAGAGAGAGAGAGAGTTTGGGCTGGCTATCTTTAGACCTATAAAATGGACTTAAAGTTTAATATCTTTGCGCTGTTTCTCTCGTAGAGACAGAGAGAGAGGGAGAGATTGAGAAAGAGAGATAGACAGATTGATAAACAGAGAGAGAGAGAGAGAGAGAGAGAGAGAGAGAGAGAGAGAGAGAGATTTGAAACCGAACTTTCCCTAGAACTATGAAGTAAACTGTCGTATATTAGACGCATATTTTTGCGCTGTTTCTCCCATATAGCCAGCGAGAGAGAGAGAGAGAGAGAGAGAGAGAGAGAGAGAGAGAGAGAAAAAGACAGAGAGAGAGAGAGAGAGAGAGAGAGAGAGAGAGAGAGAGACAATAACAACAAACAAAATTTGAACACCTGTCCAACGGACGGCGCTTTCCCATGCACCCGTTTTCGACTGCCTGAGGAAGGATAAGTGACCTCTTAACCCTTTGATAAAAACCCATTACAACGTTATTTAAGCCCAATAAACCGTTAAAACCCGCCATAACGCTCGCGACGACGTCATACGTTATTCGGCGAACGTTAGAATGACGGAATAACGTCGCAATAACGCTCTGAAAAACCGTTAATTATATACCAAACCGGCATCTCAAATCGACCAGTTCTAAGGGACAGTTTTCAAGATTATGGTGAAAAAAAAATGTACATTTATTAAATTGCTCGGCTTTCCCACCGCCTCTTTCTCTCTCTCTCTCTCTCTTTCTCTCTCTCGCTCTTTCCCTCACTCTCTTTCACACCCTCTCTCTCACTCTCTCTCTCTCTCTCTTTAATTACCGTTAAATAAAACGTTTAAACTCGTAGCAATTATAACGCTTTCGCGAAATACGTGAGATTTAGGGAAAAAAAAATCGCGAAAAAATAGTTTATTAAGTATATTTCAACGACTATTTCCGCGACAGTCGGCGACTATTCCGTCACGTGAGTCAGTAACTGACTATTATACGCGAATAGTCGCGAAAATAATCCACAGACAACGAATTCGTTAAGCATATATAACGAAATCATCCGGAAGTTTCCCCAAGTCCGTGAGAATTAGCATCACTTCAGAATGAAGTGTCAATATTCTCCTCCCCTCTCTCTCTCTCTCTCTCTCTCTCTCTCTCTCTCTCTCTACCATTTATCGATTTTGATACGATGGTTTGATAGCGTAAATGAGAGAGAGAGAGAGAGAGAGAGAGAGAGAGAGAGAGAGAGTTATTGATTGTAATACAATGTTTTAACAGCATAATGTGAGAGAGAGAGAGAGAGAGAGAGAGAGAGAGAGAGAGAGAGAGAGAGAGAGAGATAAACCATAAAAGGACAAGAGATTAGAAAGCATAAATGAGAGAGAGAGAGAGAATCAAAGCATATAAGAGAGAGAGAGAGAGAACGATAAAAGGGTAATTGAGAGAGAGAGAGAGAGAGAGAGAGAGAGAGAGAGAGAGAGAGAGAGAGAGAGAGAGAGAGAGAGATTCATGCATAATGGGAAACTTAGACCAAAGACCTCATTTGAATATCCACCATTCAGAGAGGTCTACATATTAAACGGCCATATATTCTTTTTTTTTTTTAAATAACGACGAACGTTAGAGAGAGAGAGAGAGAGAGAGAGAGAGAGAGAGATAAATGGATCCCTCAAAAACCATTTATCATTTTCCGTATTCATATTCAAATTCCGCTGTATGTCTCTCTCTCTCTCTCTCTCTCTCTCTCTCTCTCTCTCTCTCTCGGCAAATATACCCCATGCCCCATGCCCCGATGCCCATGCCCAGAAATTGTAGCAGCCCAAGAATTTGGCCCCAAAATTTTTTTGGCCCAAAATAAACGTTAAAATTCAGTTCTAATTTCCATTAGAAGAGAGAGAGAGAGGGCCTCTTTCTCACACGCTCTCTCTCTCTCTCTCTCTCTCTCTCTCTCTCTCTCTCTCTCTCAACCCATTTTTTACAAGAACATAAAAAAAAGATAAATGCAGAAATATATCAATAATATTCTCTCACAGGCTTCCGGAAAAATATCGTTTCAAAAAATAAAAAAAAAATTGGAAAGGGTTTAAAAATACCCTTTTTTTTCCCGGGCATGGGGCATTATACCCAAGAGGCATAGAGGCCATAATGCCCTGGGATGCCCGTGAGAGCATTTAGGAAGGGTGGGAGAGAGAGAGAGAGAGAAAGAAAGAAAGGAAACCCTTTCGCTACCTCCACGAGAAATAGCATAATTTCTTTCTCACATTTCTGTGTGAAATCTTTACCTTTCTCTCTCTCTCTCTCTCTCTCTCTCTTTCATTAAAAAAGGAAATTCGTTACATTTTAAACTCTTTCTCTCTTTCTCTTTCTCTCTCTCTCTCTCTCTCTCTCTCTTTCTATAGGCCTAAATGTACGGCCTATTTGAGTGTGTTGAATCTAGGCCTATCAGCTTAGCAAGATTTTATATAGATATATTTATCATTTGATATTAAATTGTGGGCATATGCCCACATTCCCAACATGAAATTGAAGGGTATTCATGGCTTAATATCTGATATACAATTGTGGGTATATGCCCACATTCTCAATTTAAAATTGAAGAGTATTTATGCTTTAATATTTGATATAAAACTGTGGGTATATACCCACATAACCAATATAAAATTGAAGGGTATGTTTGCCTTAATATGTAACATAAAATTGGGGGTATATACCCACATAACCAATATAAAATTGAAGGGTATGTATGCCTTAATATCATATATAAAATTGTGGGTATATACCCACATCACCAATGTAAAATTATAGGGTATGTATGCCTTAATATTCAATATATTAAATTGTGGGCATATACCCACATTCCCAATTTAAAATTGAAGTGTATGTATGCCATAATATCTGATATAAAATTGTGGGTATGTACCCACATTCCCGATGGAATATTAAAGGGTATTTATAC
>NW_027100732.1:840777-863277 GCF_040412425.1 Macrobrachium rosenbergii
CCCCCTTAAAACCCCCCCCATGCCCCCCTAGAATCAAACACAGGTGGTGGGGTCAAGGGTAGGGGAAGGTGGAAGGGGTGCATGAGGAATTGTAAAAAAACCCACAAGAGTCAACATTTGTTAATCCGGATTATATTATGTCCGTCACGCTTAGTTTTTGTTTGCGAATTCTAATTCTCTCTCTCTCTGAGAGAGAGAGAGAGAGAGAGAGAGAGAGAGAGAGAGAGAGAGAGAGAGAGAGAGAGACCCAATTTAAGACTTTCATTGAAAGCAATTTTTCCTGACATTCGACAAATTGTCTATTTTTTTCTCCTCATTTTTTCTTATTTCCGTAAATCCATTTCGCTTATTGGGCCATTAATCCATCTATGGATTTATTGATGAGAGAGAGAGAGAGAGAGAGAGAGAGAGAGAGAGAGAGAGGTAATAGGTTTGATATTCTCATAATTGGAGTCCTGTGAGAGAGAGAGAGGGTTGAGATTCAGAGATAGTATATAATAGAGAGAGAGAGAGAGAGAGAGAGAGAGAGAGAGAGAGAGAGAGAGAGAGAGAGAGAGAGAGAGAGAGAGAGAGAGAATCCCGAAACCTGTTATAAGAAGCGAGAGAGAGAAAGAGAGAAAGAGAGAGATTCCATATCATTGAAATTCTAAAAAGGACATATTCAAAAGGAACCAGGATTTCCCCTCCTTTCTGCCGCTCCCGGGGCCACCCCATGGGCACCAGAGGTCCCTAGGGGCAACCCACACATACCCAGGGGCACCTTTCCATCCTTCAAGGGCCCGGAAGTATTGTCATACCCGAATGGGGCACGATAAAAAACTTTTTTTTTTTGTTTTTTTTTTTTATGAATTCAGGTTTGATGAGAAAGTGGTAACCACCGGGCTCCTTCTGTTTGGGCATGTTTTCGGGCGCCCTCTGGGTTCTCTTTGGGGGCGTTTGGGCTTCTTCGGCCTGGAAAAGGGAAAAATGGGTCCCATTGAAGCCCAGGGGTAGGCAGGGAGGGATTAAGGAGCCCCCTCCCCCCACCTTACTCTACCCCTTTCCTCAAAGGGATTGGTTGGGTATCTTTCCAGATCTTTTTGGGGCAAAAGGGTTAAATAGAGAGAGAGAGAGAGAGAGAGAGAGAGAGAGAGGAGGATGCAGTTACTCGCTCACGCTCACTCTCTCTCTCTCTCTCTCTCTCTCTCTAAGCAAACATACATATATATATATATATATGTACATATATATGCCCACCTCTCTCTCTCTTTCTCTCTTTCTCTCTCTCTCTCTCGTGAGTGTGAATGGAAGCCGACGAATGAAAATGGATAATCGAAGGGGAAAATAATAATAATAATAATAATAATAATAATAATAATAATAATAATAATAATAATAATAACAATTTCTTGTCTTTTTGGAAAGACAGAACTCCCATCCCCATCTTGAAGCCCTCCTCCTCCCCCTCCTCCTCCTCCTCCTCCTCCTCCTCCTCCTCCTCCTCCTCCTCCTCCTCCTCCTCCTCCTCCTCCTCCTCCCCGCCGAAGGAGCCCTCTGAAGTGTCCCTGCGAAGTCCTATTGAGGATCTCATCAGATCATTCCTCTGAGGAGAATTCCCAGAGAGGCTCTTGATGACCGGTTCCTCCGCGTGTACGTGTTTGTGTGTGTGTGTGTCTGTGCGCGTAGGGTCCTGCAGCCAGCCATCCCCAAGGACCCCCAAGGACCCTGGAGTGGCGTGGAGGACGCCCCGGGGGGCCTGAGAGAGAGAGAGAGAGAGAGAGAGAGAGAGAGAGAGAGCGAGTAAGGACAGGATCAAAGTAGGTACAATCAATCCTTGGAAAGTGGACCTTGTGTGAGATGTGAAGTGGATCCTTCTGTACGACCCCCCGCTGCCTTCTAGGGGTGTGCGAGGGTGGAGAGTCCTTCGGGGTAGGGTCTGGGGCATGTAGGGGCATCAGGGCGCCCTCAGGAAAGAGAGAGAGGGGGGTGTATGGTTGCAGAGGAAGGGGCAATAATATCACCCTTTCCTCTTCATAGACAGAGACTTGAACCAGACGTCTGGGTATTAATGAAATTGTATTTGTCGTTTCAGGTTTAATGGTTTAGCGCGGTTTGAGTCCTGGGGTTTTATTTGTTTTATTTAAAGGAGGTGTAAAACTATTTTTTTTTTAAGTTTAAGCTGTCGAAAATCAAAGTTTTTTTGGATTTTCCAAAACAAAATTTGTGGGCTTTATGAAAATTTTTTTCCATCTCCGTTTAATGTTTTTAAAATTATTTTTAATCCTGTTTTATATTTGTTTTATTACAAGGTTTTATATTTTATTAACTGGGGATATAAAGCTATTTTTTAATAGTTTTAGCTTTAAAAAATCAAAGTTTTTTGTATTTTTCAATTTCAAAATTTGTGGCCTTTATAAAAATTTTTTCATCTCGGTTTAATGTTTTTAAAATTATTTTTAATCCTGTTCTATATTTGTTTTATTAACAGGTTTTATATTTAGTTAATTGGGGATATAAAAATATTTTTTTATAAATAGTTTTAAGTCTAAAAATCCCAAATTTTTTGTATTTTCCTATTTCAAAAATTGTGGCCTTTATAAAAAAAATTCTTACGCCTCGGTTCAATGGTTTAAGAATTATTTTTAATCTTGTTTTATATTTGTTTTATTTAAAGGAAGTTTTATATTTTTTAATTGGGGAAATAAAGCTATTTTTTGATAGTTTTAGTGGTAAAAATTCAAAGTTTTATTGTATTTTTCAATTTCAAAATTTGTGGTTTTTATAAAAAAAATTTTTCGTCTCGGTTCAACGGTTTAAAAATTATTTTTAATCCTGTTTCATATTTGTTTTATTAACAGGTTTTATATTTAGTTAATTGGGGATATAAAACTAATTTTTTTTAATAGTTTTAAGTTTAAAAAATCCAAATTCTCTGTATGCTCCAATTTCAAAATTTGCGGCCTCTATTTAATTCTTAAATTGGGATATAAAATCATTTTTTTAATAGTTTTAACTTAAAATAATAAAAGTTTTTTGTATTTTCCTATTTCAAAATTTGTGGACTTCATCGAATTTTTTTTTACGTCGAATTAGGAACTTATAACAATTTTCACCATATTTTATTTATATTATCAGCATAAGGTTCTATATTGTCTTAAACAGAGGATTAAAAATTATTTCTTATGAATATTATTAATAATATTCATAAAAGTAAAAAAAATATTAATATTTTTTTAATTTTCATTATTTTTTTCCTAACATCAAAAATCGTGAATTATCAATATAAAATGATTTTGTTTTAAAAACCCACAAATTTCATATTTTTTAACTGAAAAAGTTAAACCAATCTACACTGTTTTAATTTTGCCATTAATAATATTATAATGGTTTAATTATATATATATATATATATATATATATATATATATATATATATATATATATATAGAATATACATATATGTAAGATATATACAATTAAAGTATTATAATATTATTAATGAAAAAATGAAAACAATATAGTTTGGTTGAATTTTCTCACTTAAAAAATATAAAATTTTTGGGTTTTTAAAACAAAATCATTTTATCTTGATATTTCACGATTTTTGGTGTTAGAAAAATAATGAAAAGTAAAAAGTAAATAAAAATTACTAAAAAAATATTTCAACAGAATTAAAGATTCAGGGGAGAGAGAGAGAGAGAGAGAGAGAGAGAGAGAGAGAGAGAGAGAGAGAGAGAGAGAGAGAAATACAATGAATATTTTGAACTGTCTCTGTGCAATGTATTTGAAAAAATTTGAACACAAGGAAAAATGAGAGAGAGAGAGAGAGAGAGAGAGAGAGAGAGAGAGAGAGAGAGAGAGAGAGAGAGAGAGAGCAGAAAGGGGTTAAGTCTTTTTAAAAACATGCATAATAACAATCAAAGACATTCCGTTACTCTTTTTCTAAAAAAACAATACAGGAAGTTCGGATACATTCCCCCAAAATAGAGCCACATTTTCGTGGGTCCTTCTGAACCACTTGGGCGGTTTTGTCCGCGACCACTCAGTTCCATAGCGAAGAGGGGGCGTTCCTTTGGGCTGGGAGTGGCCCTTGGGGGGTGTTAGTGGCCCTTCACGGGCCCTGAGGGCCATTTCCACAGGGTGAAACAGTCCCCTGGAATCGGCTGTGCTCGAGAGAACTATTATGGCTTTTGTCAACACGTTCCAATAATATTTCTTTTCGAGCTTTTTTGGGTCAACAACGTTCCAGTGATATTTGTGGAAGTCTCGAATTCAAGTAGGTTTTAAAGTCTCCATTTCCTTTTAAAGACGGTTTAAATGGCTTTGTGTGGGCCGGAAGTGGGCCTTTTATTGAGTTTTTTTGAGACTTATTAATGGTATTCGAGTTTTAATTGTAAAATGTGACTGCATTTTTATATATATAAAAATTAATATTTTTTTTATTTCAGTAAATTTGGTTTAGATGGGACTGATAATTTTTCCTTAGGTAAATAATAATAATAATAATAATAATAATAATAATAATAATAATAATAATATATATATATATATATATATATATATATATATATATATATATATATATATATATATATATTATTTAAAAATCAATTAAAAGTTGAAATAACATTTTTAAAAATTATTACTTTAAAAAAATAATTCCACATAATTATATAATTCAGCAACAAATAAAAAAAAAACAATTCCCAATAAATAATAATTCCTGAAAATTCCTGAAACTTAAAATAATCGAAAAATATAATTTTCATATAAATTTCTTTTAGAAAATTTAAAAAATTAAGATTAAAAGATAAATAGAGAGAGAATATTAAGGAGAACGAAATGAGGGATAATAGGATAAAGCTCGAGAGAGAGAGAGAGAGAGAGAGAGAGAGAGAGAGAGAGAGAGAGAGAGAGAGAGAGAGAGAGAGAGGAAAACGTCACTTAACCCAAACCGTAGAATTATACAGGAACTTCTTAGTAAGACCAAAAGCGCTTTGAACTAATGTAATTATACGTAAATATACACGAAAATACACAACTAAACATACACAGAAACATAGAGAATAATCTATTATACTTAAATACCCACAAATAACCGAAAATAGTCGAGACACGGAGGAGAAATAACAAAAAATAGGATAAAATTTTTTTTTAAAAATGGCTCGATAACCGCTATCTATAGGAACAGTTTCGTGGAAGATAAAATTAAAATATTCTTAAAAATACGAAAATAAAGACACAAATATACAACCAAACATACACAGAGACTTAGATAATAATTTAATATACTCAAATACGCACCAATAACCGAAAACAGCCGCGAAACGACGGAGAAACAACAAAAAATAAAATAAAATTTAAAAAAAAATGGCTCGATAACCGCTACCTACGGAAACAGTTTCGTGGAAGATAAAATTAAAATATTCTTAAAAATACGAAAATAAACACAGAAACATACAACCAAACATACACAGAGACTTAGATAATAATTTAATATAACAATATACACACCAATAACCGAAAACAGCCGCGAAACGACGGAGAAACAACAAAAAAACAACGGCGTGCGCAGACAAGTTGCGCAAGGAACACTCCCAGACGACAAACGGCGTTCCCTGACTTCCCTCTTAAGGGCGAAAGTGGACATCCTCCGCCTTCGGAAGTCCATTTTTCAGGACATCCCCTCGCCTCTGTGGGCGCCACCCACCGAGGTGGCGAAGGGTGGGCGCCCCAGGCTGGGGGCGGGCGTGGGAGGGGTCCCCAAAGGGTTAGGGGTGAAATAAAGGGGTGAAATAAAGGGTTGAAATAAGGGGGTTGGATAACTGTCAAGGAAATACCTTGATGTGTTTTTGTATATTTGTGGATATTTATACATTTTTGGGTGTATGATTGTGTATATCTGTGTATATTTATACTTAGTCTGTGTATGTTTGAGTGTGTCTCTTGTGTATTTGAATACTTACACTATTTAAAACGATTAATAATTATTTAAATACAGTTTGGAAATATCTTAATATGTTTTTGTATATTTATGTATATTTATACACTTTTGGGTGTACTACTGTGTATATCTGTGTATATTTATACTTAATCTGTGTATGTTTGAGTGTATATCTTGTGTATTTGAATACACACGCTATTTAAAACGATTGAAAATTATTTAAATACCGTTTGGCAAGATATGTTTGTGTATATTTATGTATATTTATACATTTTTGGGTATATGATTCTGTATACCTGTGTATATTTATACATAATCTGTGTATGTCTGAGTGTACAACTTGTGTATTTAGATACATACACTATTCAAAACGATTAAAATATGTGTACGTATACCATGGAAAGTGTGTGTATAATTATGTGTATTTATGTATATTTATACTTCCTTTGGGTGTATGTCTGGGTGTATGATAAGTGTGTATATATATCTGGGTGAATAATGTGCGTATTTATAAGTACACAATTATACACACAACGATTGACAAGGGAAAGGTATTATATTCTCTCTCTTTCTCTTTTTCACTTTCTCTCTCAACAGAATAGAAGTTCTAATTGCAAATTGCATACCTTATATGTAATGTAACTCTCTCTCTCTCTCTCTCTCTCTCTCTCTCTCTCTCTCTCTCTCTCTCTCTCTCTCTGTCAACAGGAGAGACAATCTAATTACGGATTATTAATGTAGCACAGAGGCAACATGCATATAGATTTCTCTCTCTCTCTCTCTCTCTCTCTCTCTCTCTCTCTCTCTCTCTCTCTCTCTCTCTCTCTCTCTCTCTCTCTCTCTCATTCATTTGTATTCATCTAAAATTCTCGAACATATTACTTCCTTTCACAGACACTTTTAAATTATACATTACTCTCTCTCTCTGTCTCTCATACGTACACACACACACACACACACACTCTCTCTCTCTCTCTATCTATCTATTTATGTATCTCTCCTCTCTCTCTCTCTCTCTCTCTCTCTCTCTCTCATTTTCTTTATTTATTTCAAATTCTTCCAAATATATTGTATACAATTTAAAATATTCATTATATTCCCTCTCTCCCTCTCTCTCTCTCTCACACGCACACATTCTCTCTCTCTCTCTCTCTCTCTCTCTCTCTCTCTCTCTCTCTCTCTCTCTCTCTCTCTTTCTATTTATATCTCTCATTTTCCTGCATTCATTTCAAATTCTTTCAAATATACTGTACACAGACAGTTTAAAATATTCATTACAGTCTCTCTCTCTCTCTCTCTCTCTCTCTCTCTCTCTCTCTCTCTCACACACACACACACATACATACATACATACACACACACTCTCTCTCTCTCTCTATTTATAAATATATCTCTCTTTTTCCCGTACTTATTTCAAATTCTTTCAACTATATTGTACACAATTTAAAATATTCATTATATTCTCTCTCTCTCTCTCTCTCTCTCTCTCTCTCTCTCTCTCTCTCTCTCATATGTCAAGAGGGACGAATTGGTATTGAACTCCCTGTCACACACCTTTACAAAACGCTTCGTTAAGAGTTCCCTAAATATTGACTTACAATATCCGCTAATGAACCTGGTTCCTCCTTCTCCCCCAAAACAACTGTTGTTCTACTTTCGCCCAAATTGTTCTCGTTCATTTTATTCGTTTCTTTGTTGAACTGAATATAGAGTTTGGGCCAAAGGCCAAGCGATGTGAACTATGAGGACATTTAGTGCTGAAACGGAAATTGACGGTAAGAAGGTTTGAAAGGTGTAACAGGAGGAATAGAAAGGTTTGAAAGGTGTAACAGGAGGAATAGATGGGTTTGAAAAGTCTAACAGGAGGAATAGATGGGTTTGAAAAGTCTAACAGGAGGAATAGAAAGGTTAGAAAGGTGTAACAGAAGGAATAGAAAGGTTTGAAATGTGTAACAGGAGGAATGGAAAGGTTTGAGAGGCTAAGTAACAGGAGGAATAGAAAGGTTTGAAAAGTGTAACATGTTGTATATGACAATGTTATGCTACAAATATCGCTTGATATTGATTTAACTATGTTCTGAGAGAGAGAGAGAGAGAGAGAGAGAGAGAGAGAGAGAGAGAGAGAGAGAGAGAGAGAGAGAGAGTGAGTCATTAATTTCTCTCTCTCTCTCTCTCTCTCTCTCTCCACATCAGGGTGGGTATATGCCCAAAGAAATAGGATATAATAGCACTGTGTATTCCTATACATACCCAAAAAAGGGTATACAAAATGGGCATCACACCCACTTAAACAGATTGTATAATACCCAAACATACCCCAAAGGAAGATAGACTACAGTTATACAGTCCAGTCCTCCTGGGTATTATACCCAGGTAGAGAAGTAGTCCTGGGTATATACCCAGGTAGAGAAGGAGGAAGGAGTAGTCTGCCCAGGGAGAGAGAGAGAGGAGGGAAGAGGGTATGGCTGGGTATGTGCCCAGGGAGAGAAGGAGTCCTCCTGGGTATGTGCCCAGGGAGAGAAGGAGTCCTCCTGGGTATGTGCCCAGGGAGAGAGAGAGATAGAGAGGCAGGGGGAGGGTATGGTTGAAATCTTTCCCAGACAGAGTTTCATTTCTGCAAAACTGGAAATGCCTTGAAAACTAAGATCTGGGCAGGGCAGGGCAGGGCCAGCTACTACCGGCTGGGCATGTGATACAGGACCCGGGCACGGATA
The DNA here is from genome assembly GCF_040412425.1 of Macrobrachium rosenbergii. NCBI lineage: Eukaryota > Metazoa > Arthropoda > Malacostraca > Decapoda > Palaemonidae > Macrobrachium > Macrobrachium rosenbergii. The sequence continues at coordinate 849,415 of NW_027100732.1, forward strand.
ATGCCCACAACAATGCCCACGTTAAAAAAAGGGGGAGGTGATTACACCCCAAGAATGTCATGAGACGATGGGAGGGTATCTATTTAAAACAAAGGAACATCTAGTGAACAGTATATAAAAATGGGCATCTGTAATGCCCCAGACACTACGTCCTTTCCCAACGAAGACAAGGGGTGGGGGAGGGTATCTATATTAAAATGGGGCATCTGTAATGCCCAAGACACAATGTCCTTTCTTGACAGTGGGGTATATATGCGACTGTAGATTCAAACATAATGAATCTTCTTCTCATTGGCGTTGAACGCCCATACCCCATGCCCCAATAGACAAGAGATGGGTGAGGGAGGTGGGTATCTGTTTAAAAAAAAAAATGAATCCATACAAAAATGGGCATTGAAATACCCAGACTGCCTTCCGAAAAAAAAAACGCAGCCAACAGCAGCCTTGCAATTGGGCAATTCTCACACGGGGTATCAATTAGGATCCCGTGGGAGTCTCGGCTTGCCCCTGGGGCATTTTTAGACGCTCCCTGGGTATCAGGTGTGGGCCAGCCCAGCTCGCTCTCTCAAGCACTCCGCGGAAAGGGATTGGGTTTCCTAATCGCCGAAGTCGCTGTCTCTGTCGCTTCGGATTCGCTAATCTGAAGCGAGAAGATTGGCCAATCTTCTCGCGGTGGATTCGCTAATCCGAAGCGACAGGATTGGCCAATCTTCACGCCTTGAATTCGCTAATCTGAAGCGAGTAGATTGGCGATTGTTTTTTTTTATTCTGGATCAGCGAATCTTGAAGCTAGATTAGCCAATCAAGATTGGTCAATCTTCTCGCTTTGGATTAGCTAATTCGAAGCGACAGGATTGGCCAATCTTCACGCCTTGAATTCGCTAATCTGAAGCGAATAGATTGGCAATTCTTTTTGTTCTATATTAGCGAATCTCGAAGCTAGATTAGCCAATCCTTGTCGCTCCAGATTCGCTAATCTTTGTCGTTCTAGAGTCGCCAATACTATCGTTCCAGATTCGCGAATCATGCCACTCTAGATTCGCCAATCCTGCCGTTCCAGAATCGCCAATTCTGTCGTCTCTAGATTCGCCAATCCTGTCGTTCCAGATTAACCAAACGTGTCGTCTCTAGATTCGCGAATCTCGTAGCATCTAGATTCGCGAATCTTGTCGTCTCTAGATTCGCGAATCTTGCCGTTACAGATTCGCCAATCTTTGTCATTCCAAACGGGTTAAATCATTTGGAATGATATTTACGAAATAATCAAACTTCTCTCAAAAGCGTCGCCAGATGTGAACGGATCAATCAACGGTGTAAAACTGGGCCTTTAAAGACCTTATTGTACCCTAGGGTACCCCAGGGTAGGGTATGGTACCCTTGGGTAGGGTAGGGTACCTTAGGGTGGGGTAGGCAAGCCTAAGCTAGGCTAGGGTGGCCTAGCACAGGCTAGGGTAGCCTAGCATAGGCTAGGGTAGCCTAGCACAGGCTAGGGTACACTAGCCTACCCTAGGGTACCCTAGGGTACCCTAACCTACCCTAGCCTGACCTGGCCAGAGGCGACACTAAGCAGTGGGTAATTATTAGGAGAGGGGGCCAATTTTGGTGGGTTTTCTCAGCCCTATTTGAGAAATCCGGGGCCGGGGCGACTGCGGGTGTAGGATATTGCGTGCCTGCGCATGTGTGTAAGCGCGCGAGGGGTAGGATGTTGCGTGCCTGCGCATGTGTGTAAGCGCGCGAGTTCTCCTACGGTGCCCTAGGGCCCCTGACGCCAAATCCGTCGCGTAGGCGACGGCGGGTTCTCCTAAGGGGACGGAATCTGCACCGATTTAGGGGCAGGAGTGAGCGACGGGGCGCGGTACCACTGAGCTCATGAGCAGGGTGTCTAACACATCGACAAAAGGGTCGTTTGTCGTTATATTGACTGGAATAATAATGATGATGATGATAATAATAATGAGGTTTATGTTCGCTTCTGGGAAATCATGTAATACATAATGTCTTATCGAGCTTCAAAAACTTACTCTAAAAATTATTATATTTTATATAATGATGGATTAATTAACCTCTTGTGTTTTACTGTAACTGAGAGAGAGAGAGAGAGAGAGAGATAAATATAAATAAATATAGAAACAGGACGAATCCTGAAGAGGGAAGCACATAACCTTTGGTGTTAATCCAGAGGTAACGCTCTGCAAACTTAGCCTCGGGAGAGGCACGGGGAGGCAGGGAGGGGTAGGGGGAGAGGTAGAGAGGTAGGAGCCTCCTCAGTGAGAGATTTCCTCGATAAAAGCGACCGGAGAATGAGGCTAATGCCTGTGATTTGGGGCAGTTTGTCTCCTTCATCCACCAGATTCCTAGATGCTGATTTCGGGGTTTGGGGGCAATTAGAAATATATTTTATTTTCTCTCTCTCCCTCTCTCTCTCTCTCTCTCTCTCTGTCTCTCTCTCTCTCTAGCCTCTAGGGGAGTCGGGGTTCTTAGTCTCTCTCTCTCTCTCTCTCTCTCTCTCTCTCGCGTAAATTTGTTGACCTTAGGTTAAAAAGGCAAGGCTGGTGGCGGCTTCTGGAGACAGAGAGAGAGAGAGAGAGAGAGAGAGAGAAGGAGAAATATAGAAAAGAAATAGAGAGAGAGAGAGAGAGAGAGAGAGAGAGAGAGAGAGAGAGAGAGAGAGAGAGAGAGACAGAAAGTTAGACAGACAAAAAAAGATAAAAAAAAGATACTTCAATCGCGTGTGTGAGAGAGAGAGAGAGAGAGAGAGAGAGAGAGAGAGAGAGAGACAGTTCCTTGTTCGACTCAGGTGGGCCACATCCTAATTGACTGGGTTTTACGACCCGACAAGTGTCCTCTAGTTTGACAAAAAGAAGAAAGACGAGTTTTGTCGCAGTTGCGACAAAGTGGTTCCCTTGTTTATGCTTCTTCTGCCTAATTTGTTCGTGTTTTGGCCCACTTCCGGCCGTTTCCGCCACCTAGGGAAGTGTGGGAGCGAAAGAGGAAGAGACGGAGACACAGGGAGAGTGAGAAAGATTGAGATAAGGTGAGAAAGAGTGAGAAAAAGTTAGCAAAGAAATCCAAAACTTTGTTTTAATCAAGCGTCCTTCATGTATCAATATCGTCTGCCTAATTTGTTCGTGTTTTGGCCCACTTCCGGCCATTTCCGCCACCTAGGGAGGTGCGGGAGAGAAAGAGGAAGAAACGGAGAGACAGAGAGAGTGAGAGAAAGACCTAAAGAGCGAAAGTGAGAGAAAGCTAGCGAAGAAATCCAAAACATTTTTTAATCAAGCGTCCTTCACGTATCAATTCCGTCCGCCGAATTTGTCAGTCTTTTTTGCCCACTTCCGGCCACTCCCGTCACCTGGGGAGGCAAAGAGGAAGAAACGGAGGGACAGAGAGAAGCGAAAGAGTGAGAGAAAGAGCGAGCGAAAGTGAGAGCAAGCTATCAATAAATTCGAAACTTTTTTTTTTTTAATCAAGTGGACCCCTGGTATCAATTTCGTCTGCCCACTTTGCCCGCGTTTTTGGCCCACTTCCGGTCACTCCCGTCACCTGGGGAGATGCGGGAGAGAAAGAGGAAGAAACGGAGAGACAGAGAGAGCGAAAGAGTGAGAGACAGAGCGAGCGAAAGTTAGCAAAGAACCCCTCCAAACGCAGAGAGAGAGAGAGAGAGGGACGATCTCTCCCAAAAGCACCCTCACCCTCCCTGCGAATTGACTGATTGATTTCTTGATGTATCCCCGCGAGGAGATTATACCTCGTCGAGGCCCTCTTTCGACGAAGGGGTATAATGCCTCACACCCAGAGAGAGAGAGAGACAGAGAGAGAGAGAGAGAGAGAGAGAGAGAGAGAGAGAGAGAGAGAGACAGGAAAGACTACCCAGCGAGCCTTCCGCTCTTGTTAACTCATATTGTCTGTCGTAACAGCCCTCTTCCGCTGACACAGGCGTCTGTACGCGTGTCTGTGAGCGTGTCTGTGTGTGTATGGGTGTGTAGGGTACGCGCGTGTGTTGTCTGTGCGTGTCTGTGTTACCTGGGAGGGAGAGGGAGGGAGAGAGAAGGACTTTTTCTAATATCTTGGCAAGACCTTTAAAGACACATGCTATCGTTACCTGAGAGAGAGAGAGAGAGAGAGAGAGAGAGAGAGAGAGAGAGAGAGAGAGAGAGAGAGAGAGAGAGATTGAGAGAGAGAGAGAGAGAGAGAGAGAGAGAGAGAGAGAGAGGGGGGGGGAAATTGAGGGAGGGAGGGAGGAGAGAGAGAGAGAGAGAGAGAGAGAGAGGTGACCCCTGACCCCCGCCTTGACCTTGTGGATGCCCCGAGTGGGTATGGGTATGGGAGTTTGAAATAAAAAAATAAAAAAATGCCCCAAATCGAGTTTTCTGTACAGCGTATAATCAAGGCCACTCGGTATAATGCTGTATGAGCCGCGGCCCACGAAGCTTTCAGCCACGGCCCGGTGGTGGCCTATCCTATATCGTTCCCAGAAGCACGATCATGGCTAACTTGAACCTTAAAGGAAATAAAAAACTACTGAGGCTACGATCATGGCTAACTTTAACCTTACATAAAATAAGAACTACTGAGGCTAGAGGGCTGCAATTTGGTATGTTTGATGATGGGATGGTGGATGATCAGCATACCAATTTGCAGCCCTCTAGCCCCAGCAGTCTTTAAGATCTGAGGACGGACAGAAAAAAATGCGTAACTCTCTTATTTTGGGTGCATCAGCCAAGGAGTACCATACTTCACTCCTAACAGAAACCCTTGATATTTAGGGTACTTATGCCCATTATTTAGGGTATTTATGCCAGTCTCGGTGCCCACAGCGACTAAATATGTCCAGGAGGCGGTCCTTAACCTTCCCACAACCCCAAAACAAAGGAAAAACAACAAAAAACAAAAAAAAAATCACAAAAGACAAAGTTTTTCAGAGGCAAAGAACGGGTACTAAACGACATTCCAAGACAAATAACCTTGTCATTTTGGGCATTTATGCCCAGCCTCGGTGCCCACAGAGACTAAGTACGTCTTGGAAGTCAACAGGAGGAGGTCCTTGCACCTTCCCACAACCCCAAAACAAAGGAAAAACAACAAAAACAAAAGAATGATGGGAAAAACGTAAAGTTTTTCAAAGGCCAAGAGTGGCTACCATGCTTCATTGCACGACAAAAAACCTTGACATTTAGGGCACTCGTGCCCATTATTTAGGGTATATTTATGCCAGTCTCGGTGCCCACAACGACTAAATATGTCCAGGAGGCGGTTCTTAACCTTCCCACAACCCCAAAACAAAGGAAAAACAACAAAAAACAAAAGAAAATCAGGAAAAACAAAAAGCTGTTCAGAAGCCAAGACGGGCTACCACGCTTCATCCCAAGACCAAAAAAAAAACCTCGACATTTTGGGCATTTATGCCCAGTCTCGATGCCCACACCGATAAAACATGCCCTGGAAATCAACAGGAGGAGGTCCTTTAACCTTCCCACAACCCCAAAACAAAGGAAAAACGGCAAAAAACGAAAGAAAAACGAAAGAAAAACGAAGATTTTCCGAAGGCGAATGAAAACGCACTACCAATCTTTCTCCCTTTCCGGACAAAAAGTTGAGGTGATGAAAAAATCCCTTTGTGTGGTATATTGTGGAGTGCATAGCGACCTGGTCTCTCTCTCTCTCTCTCTCTCTCTCTCTCTCTCTCTCTCTCTCTCTCTCTCTATCTATCTCTCATGGTGTCTCCTCGGATGGATTAATAAGTCTTCGAGACATCCTAATCCTTGTAACTCCTTGTAACTCTCTCTCTCTCTCTCAATCTCTCTCTCTCTTTCTCTCCCTCAGTCTCTCAATCTCCCTCTTTCTTTCGCTCAATCTCTCTCTCCCTCAATCTCTCTCTCTCTCTCTCTCTCTCTCTCTCTCTCTCGGTAGCATGCCCAGGTACCCGGTGGGGGCATTTCTTTAATAATCGATGCAAGGGTAGTACGTGAGAATGATTAAGTCCTTTGCGTCTAGATACCCACACAGCCAGCCTCCTTCGGGGCATTATGGGGGCATCCCCACCCCCCAGCCACTCCCCCACTCCCCCCCCCCCACTAGCGCCACAACATGCCTCCTCTGCAATGATGCCCCTATGCCCTGAAAATGCCCCGGCTAAGAGCAGGAGGAGTATCAGAAGCTGGGCAAAGCGACACAGAGAGAGAGAGAGAGAGAGAGAGAGAGAGAGAGAGAGAGATTAAGGTAGAGAAAGAGGGTGAGATATTGAGAGAGAGAGAGGTGAGATATTGAGAGGGAGAGAGAGAGAGAGAGAGAGATTCTAAATTGGATTTGAAAGGAAAGGATACTTTAATGACACACAGAGAGAGAGAGAAAGAATGAGAAAGAGATAGAGAGAGAGAGAGAGGGAGGGAAGGGGGGGGCACGGGGCATCATGGGGCATGAAGGGGGTGGGGGGGGGGCATCATCACCATCAAACCAGGGCATTAATGAACAACAACAACTTGAAGAAAAAGCCGAAAAAGTAAGAAGATGCAGACCAACCTACACACGCCGAGGAACGGCGGCTGTGTTGTTGATGCTTCTGCGAGGCCCCTACCCCATGCCCAGCCGTATACCCGCGTACCCACATGGGGCAGGGGAGTCTCTCACAGCCTCTCTGTCTCTCTCTCTCTCTCTCTCTCTCTCTCTCTGGGGCAGGGCAAGTTCGCTCTAAAGGGGTCCAGGAGATGGCGCAGGGCACTGGTAAAGCATAAAATATTGCTGCTCCCCGCGGATTCGGCGATCGCTGGGATATGAAAAATTGTACCGCCTCTCCGCTCGCTCGCGCGCTCGCGCGCTCCGCGTACACATAATTAACAGCAGCAGTGGCTCCGTGTGTGCGCTCCGGACGTACGTACACGCGCCAGGACGGTCTTGGAGCTCCGCTGGAGCTCCTGGAAAGCGTATGGAGCGCCCATAAACAGGGGTGAAAAAAAAAATTTTTTCTTTTTTTCGTCTTTCGTTACTCCGCAGGAAATGCCCAACTGGATGAGGTTGTTCCAGAGGATTCCGCGGTACGTCACGCGTTCCTGGGTGCTCCTTGGGGGTTCCTAGGTGCTCCTTAATGCTCCCAGAAGCTCCTACATGCTCCTGGAAATCGTATGGAGCGCGGACAGAAAGAAATGCCTTCGACACTGACGCCCGACTGGATAACGTTGTTCCAGCGGATTCCGCGGTAAGTAACGCGTTCCTGGATGCTCCTTGGGGGCTCCTAGATGCTCCTTAATGCTCCTTAATGCTCCCAGACGCTCCTGGCAATCGCACGGGGCATAAAACACACAGACACTCTGGGTATTGTGAAAAGAGGAAACGCCTCCATTCGACCAGCTCTACATCGTCTGGGAAAGGGTATCGAGTTATTGCGATTGGCTCCACGCTCCTCCATGCGCCTTTTGCGGCTCCCAGATGCTCCCACATGCTCCGTACGGCTCCTGGCCGTCGTATGGAGCGGGAGCGGAGACTCTGGGTGCTTCGAAACGAGAGGTTGGAGCGATAGAATGGCAGTTTGGAACGGAGTGACTCCATTTGGTATTCCTAAGAATGTCGAGTGGCTCCTTGGTTTCTCGCTCGCCCCTAGAAGCTCCATAAGGCTCCATATTGCTCATAGATACCCTACAAGGCTCCTAGATGCTCCTTGTGTCACCTAGGTGCTCCATACGGAGAGAGAGAGAGAGAGAGAGAGAGAGAGAGAGAGAGAGAAACATGATCCCAAATCTCAATAATTCACTTCCTAGGTTCTCCTAGAAGCTTCATATTGCTACTAGATACATTACAAGGCCCCTAGATGCTCCATAGAGAGAGAGAGAGAGAGAGAGAGAGAGAGAGAGAGAGAGAGAGAGAGAGAGAGAGAGAGAGAGAGAACTACGCTAAGACATCCCAGCTACTGTGAGGACGACACCAGAGACCTCTAACCAAACCACAACCAAACCAACTTGGTTTTGTGGTGGAGAGAGACAAAGTGAAACTTGTGTTTTTCCGAGGATGTTTGGGGGCATTGTGGGTAATATTTTTTTTTATCTATGTGTGTATATATATGTGATAAGGACGTTCGAGTATGGGATGGGCATTGTGGGTAATTTTTTTTGTTGATATGTGTGTATATAATTGTATGGCAGTGTGGTTCTTAATCTTTTTCAATGTTTGTACCCTTTTCAAATCAGCTCTCTCTCTCTCTCTCTCTCTCTCTGCTCCATATGGAGCATCTAGTGACATAGGGAGCATCCAGGAGCCTTGTAGTGTATGGAGCTTCTAGTAGCATTTATTATTTATTTTATTTTTATTTTTTTGCAGAAAAAAATAACATGATTATATAAAAATATATTTTGCTCTAATTATTCCCAGGCGTCCTCGCACCCCTTAGGAACCGGCTCCGCACCCCCACAGGGGTGCGAGCACCCCCTAGGTCAAGAACCACGGGTGTATACATAAATGTTAGATAAGTAAATAAAGCAACAGATATATAGAAAAATAAATAAATGCACAAATCAAGGGCAAAGCTAAGCAGGACTTATATCTCCCAGGTGTTCGCACAGAAGGCCTTAATCCTCCGAAGGCTCTGACGGACATGAACTCACTCTCTCTCTCTCTCTCTCCTCCTGAGGGGCATTTTGGGGGTGTTCTCCCTTCCCATGGCCCTATAGACAGTCTCGCCTTTTTGTAACAATGCCCAGCTGCTGCCCCGATGCCACGGCGGACCGAAGGGACGTAACGTCGTTCCTGCGGGATTTTTGTTGCTGTCGCGAAACTCGAGCGGTTAATCGACTAATGTCGGATGGCCGTTCTAACTTCGGGGGACCACTGTATACATGTATATATATATATACATACATACATACATACATACATAGGGGCCTGAGACTGTCTGTGTGTCCTGTTCCAACACAATCTATTCAAGGAAGCAGCATTCCCTCGCTCTGATGACTTTGATTTACTTTCCTCCTCCTTCCGTCCTCTCCCCCCTCCTCCTCCTCCTACTCCTGCCTCATCATACCTCCTCCTAGCACCTCTTCCACCCTCCTCCTCCCACCTCCTCCTCTTCTTCGCATCGCAAACAACCACTTGAAATTAGTTTCGGCTCGGCGGACAATCTATAGAAACTTGGAAGATTACAAACAAGGCCATGTTTGCCCGCAAGAGTATCGCTTCTTAGTTTCTGAATAGACAGTCTCCTGGGGCAGACAGGGGGCAGACAGGGGGCAGACAGTGGGTAGGGGGTAAGCCATTGTTTGCCCTGTCTGTTTTGCGGCAGAGAAACAGAAAGAGAAAAGAGAGAGAGAGAGAGAGAGAGATGGTGGAAAAAATGTACTGGATTCTTTTCAAAAGAGGTTGAAACAATGAGATGATCTGCTAATGATTCTCTCTCTCTCTCTCTCTCTCTGGAGGAGAGAGAGAGAGAGAGAGAGAGAGAGAGAGAGAGAGAGAGAGAGAGAGAGAGAGAGGGACATAAGATGGTGAAAAAAACGTACTGGTTTCTTTTCAGAAGAAGATGAAACAATGACATGATCTGCTAATGATTCTCTCTCTCTCTCTCTCTCTCTCTCTCTCTCTCTCTCTCTCAATAAACCCCCCGCCAGCTCCATGACACCGCATTGAGGTAAAGATGCCAAGCAATTAAGTCTAAAGTCAGACCTAATGTATTATGTTGGACTTGATCTCGGCTTAATGAGGAGCCACAAGGACTTCCTACCCCAGTAGAGGGGGCCGGCGGACTCCGAGGAGCCTTTTGCTCCAAATGGAGGATTCCATAAGGCTCCAAGGTGGCATATACCTTAGGAGGGCAGACCTTTTGAGTTCGAGGATTCCACAGTGCTCCAAAGGGACTTGGCTTTTACCACAAAGCTTCAAGGGCCTTCTAGCTACAAGGGGTGATTCCACAAGGCTCCAAGGAGCCTTGTAGCTCCAAGAAGTGATTCCACAAGGCTCCAAGGAGCCCTGTAGCTCCAAAGGACGGATTCCACGGGGCTCCAAGGGGCAGATCTCATTACTGTAAGGGAGGATTCCACAAAAATCCAAAATGGCTCCAGCGAGGCAGATTTCGAGGGCCAGGAATATCCCGTAGCTTCAGTAGGGGTGATTCCAAAAAACAGGGCTTCTCCAAGGAAACAGGGCTTCTCCAGGGGAATGCTCAGGCCTTTTGGCGGGGGCGGGAAGGGGGTGGGGGTGGCGGAGGGAGGGGGGGTCCTTCCGGAACTCCTCCAAAGAGAATGAGTCTGATTCATTACAATTGTCCACGAATATTTGCAGAACTTTCAAGGTTGAAAGAATAACAACTGACTGACTCCCTTTTTTTTCGGGGGGGGGGTTAAAGCCCCCCCCTCCTCTCCCTGGAGCCACCACCCGTGGGAGGAGCCACCCCTGGAGCCACCGCTGCTAGGAGCCAGGGAGTGCTGTACTAAGAGCCCAGCGGACCGTTTGCTAGCGCTAAAAGGGCGCTGGTTTGCAGATCACTTACCCTGAACAGTGAACATAGCTCTCTCTCTCTCTCTTTCTCTCATTCACTACAGTTGTTATACATTTATAATCGTCTAGTCTCTCTCTCTCTCTCTCTCTCTCTCTCTCTCTCTCTCTCTCTCTCAATCCACAAGATGGAAAGTAATCTCTACGAATTTCTTGAAACAGGAAGTAATTCTCCGGTAGTGAATCGTCAAAAGGCTCAGAGAGAGAGAGAGAGAGAGAGAGAGAGAGAGAGAGAGAGAGAGAGAGAGAGAGAGAGAAGGAAAAGGAATTTACAAAACCAGTTCCCTGCTTACTCTCTTGACAAGAGATCCGAACAGACATGAATTATGAATTTGGGAGAAAAAAGGCGGTGTTCCTCTCTCTTATCTCTCTCTCTCCCTCCCTCTCCCTCTCCCTCTCTCTACCGGTAGATCTCTCTCTCTCTCTCTCTCTCTCTCTGCTACCCATAAATCCCCGCAGATCGGAAGAAAGGAGACAGATTAAGTCGCTATCGGTCGCCGAAGAATACAACTTTTTGACGCTTTTGTTGCAAAGTCTAAAACGGCCCTCTGAAAAATTTGTTTCTCTTTCTCTCTCTCTCTCTCTCTCTCTCTCTCTCTCTCTCTCTCTCTCTCTCTCTCTCTCTCTCTCTCTCTCTCTGTCGATAGATCTTTCTCTCCCAACCCCATAAATCCCCGCAGATCGCAAGAAAGGCGAAAAATTAAGTCGCTAAGTGGTCGCTGAAGACCGACAACTTTTTGACGATATTCTTGCAAAACCTCAAACGGCCCTCTGAAAAAGTTGTATATTTCTCTCTCTCTCTCTCTCTCTCTCTCTCTCTCTCTCTCTCTCTCTCTCTCTCTCTCTATCGATAGCTCTATCTCTGCGCTACCCATAAATCCGCTCAGATCGAAAGCAGAGCGACAAATTAAGTCGCTATCGGTCGCTGAAAAATACAACTTTTTGACGATTTTCTTGCAAAATCTCAAACGGCCCTCTGAAAAAGTTGTATATTTCTCTGTCTGTCTCTCTCTCTCTCTCTCACTCTCTCTATCGATAGAACTATATATATATCTCTCTCTATCGATAGCTCTATCTCTGCGCTACCCATTAATCCGCTCAGATCGGAGGAAGAGCGACAAATTAAGTCGCTATCGGTCGCGGAGGACCGACAACTTTTTGACGATCTAAATGGAGGAAGACCTTCCAAGCTTTTATGAACGGCCCTCTGAAAAAGTTCTCTCTCTCTCTCTCTCTCTCTCTCTCTCTCTCTCTCTCTCTCTCTCTCTCTCTCTCTCTCTCTCTCTCTCTCTCTATCGATAGCTCTATCTCTCCGCTCCCCATAAACCCGCTCAGATCGGAGGAAGAGCGACAAATTAAGTCGCCATCGGTCGCCGAAGAATACAACTTTTTGAAGACCTTACAACCGTTTAACACCACTTTGCGAGCGAGGCAACAAAAAAAAAAAAAATCTCCCAAGAGAACTCGTTACAATTAACGAGCCACCAGCTCGCCTGACCAGTCCGCACCGACGGCCGCCTCTTCTATTATCTGGGGAGATTAATTACCAGCTGTCCCCATTAAAGCGGCGTTTTCGGGCGCCAAGTGGACCGTCAGAATTGTGACGCGGAGTGAGCCAGGAAGTGACATTCTCACAAATTGGTGGAAAAACTCGATCTTTTAATTTATGCTGTTTTTTTCTCTCTCTCTCGAGAAGGGGGGGTACCGCCGTACCACGAGGGGGGGTGGTGCCCCCGTCCCCGAACGTGGGTAGGGGTGGCAGATGATGCTCTCTCTCTCTCTCTTTTGAGTGTGGAGAGAGATAGAGTAAGAGAGAGTGAGAGAGTGAGGGCTGCTTACAGAATATATACTCGTTCATCTCTCTCTCTTTTTTTAATCTCTCTCTCTCTCTCTCTCTCTCTTTCTCAATTCTTTCTAAATCTCTCCCTCTGTCTCTCTTTCTCTCTCTCTCTGTCTCCCTCTCTCTCTTTGTCTGTCTCTCATAATCTTTCTATTTGTCAATATTCTCTCTCTCTCTCTCTCTCTTTCTCTCACTCTCATAATCTTTCTATTTGTCAATATTCTCTCTCTCTCTCTCTCACTCTCTCTCTCTCTCATAATCTTTCTATTTGTCAACATTCTCTCTCTCTCTCTCTCTCTCTCTCTCTCTCTCTCTCTCTCTCTCTCTCTCTCATAATCTTTCTATTTGTCAATATTCTCTCAATCTCTCTCTCTCTCTCTCTCTCTGTCTCTCTGTCTCATAATGTTTCTATTTGTCAATATTCTCTCTCCCTCTCCCTCTCTCCTTCAATCTCTCTCTCTCTCTCTCTCTCTCTCTCTCTCTCTCTCTCTCTCCCACGGATTGGGTGACTTCAATCCGGAACTAAGTAGCGTTCCTAAGAGGTATAGAGAGAGAGAGAGAGAGAGAGAGAGAGAGAGAGAGAGAGAGAGACAGGGAAATCTCTCCCAAAATCCAGGAAGCTCGCCCACCCACCCACCCACGAGCCCAATTCCACAACCTGGCAGCGGCCGGGAACAAACCGTGAGACAGTATTGAACCCGGAGTCAAAAAAAATGGCGGCGGTGGTTGGAAGGGGTATGTGAGTAGTAGGTAAAGGAAATGTTGGGAAATTCTGCCCACCGCAAGATTCCCTCGGCTGGGATGCTGTGGGAGAGAGAGAGAGAGAGAGAGAGAGAGAGAGAGAGAGAGAGAGAGAGTCACACTTGATACCTTCAGGTCAAATGTCAAGATTTGGGGTTAATATTTGGCCCAAAATCGAGAGAGATGGAGAGAGAGAGATTTGAAGAAAGAGAAAGAGAGAGAAGATTGAAAAATAGAAAGATTATGAGAGAGAGAGAGAGAGAGAGAGAGAGAGAGAGAGAGAGAGAGAATTGAAAATATAAATGTAGACACCTGGGGAGAGAGAGAGAGAGAGAGAGAGAGAGAGAGAGAGAGAGAGAGAGAGAGAGAGAGAGAGAGATATTGAAAATATAAATGTAGACACCTGGAGAGAGAGAGAGAGAGAGAGAGAGAGAGAGAGAGAGAGAGAGAGAGAGAGAGAGAGGTTAACAAATAGAAAAATTGAGAGAGACAGAGAGAGAATATTGACAAAATATTGACAAACAGAAAGATTATGAGAGAGAGAGAGAGAGAGAGAGAGAGAGAGAGAAACCATCAAATCCATCACTCCAACACTCTCTCTCTCTCTCTCTCTCTCTCTCTCTCTCTCTCTCTATTTCCACAGGAAGTGAAAACGCTTCCCAAGAAAGACAGTCCATATCTCCTTTCACAGCATCACAGCATCATTACAGCATCCTTCCGGCACCCCGCCGCCCCCAATACGTGCTGCACGGTGCACGTCTCTCCCTCGAGGAGGTACCTGTACCCCTCTCCCTCCTCAGAGGTCCTAA